>NC_084634.1:11262908-11355408 GCF_033978795.1 Nerophis ophidion | reverse complement strand
CTAGTATGTATGTATATATATGTATGTATATGTGTGTGTGTGTATATATATATATATATATATATATATATATATATATATATATATATATATATATATATATATATATTTGTACATGTATGTATATTTGTATATGTGTATATATATGTATGTATGTATATTTGTATGTGTATGTATATGTGTATGTATGTATGTATATATGTGTTTATACATATGTATATATGTGTTTATACATATGTATATATGTGTTTATACATATGTATATATGTGTTTATACATATGTATATATGTGTTTATACATATGTATATATGTGTTTATACATATGTATGTATGTATGTATATATGTGTATATACATATGTATGTATGTATATATGTGTGTATGTATATGTATGTAAATATGTATGTGTATATGTGAATATGTATATCTATATATGTATGTTTGTGTATGTATTTATGTATGTATGTATGTATGTATATATATATGTGTATATATATATGTATGTATATATTTAAATATGCATGTGTATATGTGTGTATATGTGTATATACATGTATATTTATGTATATATATATATGTACATGTGTGTATGTATGTATGGATGTATATATATGAAGTGTGTATTTATATGTATATGTAAATACATATATGTATATGTGTGTGTGTGTGTACCGCAACCCCAAAAGGGAATAAGCGGTAGAAAATGGATGGATGGATATATATTCACATATGTGAATAGATTTTTTTATACACCCTTAGGAAATAACATAGGAACAATTGGGGGAAATAGCGCAAATGAAAAAATACATGTCTTTTTTAATATTTATAACTAGGGGTGTAACGGTACGTGTATTTGTATCGAACCGTTTCGGTACGGGGGTTTCGGTTCGGCACACGGGCGTATCAAACGAGTTCGGAAGCAGAAGTCTTCAAAAGCTGCTCTGCTTTCAGCCTCTGTCTCTGCCTCATTGTCCCGCCCACACAACCATCTGATTGGTTACATACAAAGCCAATCAGCAGTGCGTATTCAGAGCGATGTAACAGCTTATCAGCAGTGCGTATTCAGACTTCAGAACGATGTAGTCAATGCTTTAGCGTCGAGCAGATATTCGTCTAGCAGGGGAGGAGCAGACTCTACTCAAATTATACTAAACACTTCCCAGTCACAACTATTACAAACATCACTATGAGCCCGTTGACCTTCTAAAAACTTAAACTGCAGCTCAGCTCGCTCACAGTATAGGCTTGAGGGGAAGGCTAATTACCTTTTAGCGTAATGTTAGGTCATTTTGCTGTGTGTGTGTGCGTGTGTGTGTGTGTGTGTGTGTGTGTGTTAGGGGCAGCAAAGCCCTGTCTGTCTGTTATTTCATTGAACTCCATTGTGTTTAGGGATGAATAGTCTCTCCTATTGCAATTGTACTATTTTTCTGCAATAGTTACATTAATCATTAGTAATGTAACAGCCTAGTTTTGAATAGCAGGTTCCCTGCTATCACATGTTGATAAAAATACAACATTTACATAATAAAAATCAACTACAGGCTTCCCAAATGCTGTAATAAATTAAGCCTGATGAGTTGACTTTAAACAGTTTCAATGGAAACTGTTTAATGTTGCACTTTTCATATGTAGAAGAAAGGTTTTGTCATTTTATTTAATCAAAGCAACAACTTGAGGCAGTTTAATGTGGATTAACGTGGGCAGAATTATTATAGTGTTCCCAATGTTAAAAGGATAAAGCCATTGTTTACAAATTTGGTAAATAAATAACCCAAAAATGTATATTTTGTTGTTTTCTTACTGTACCGAAAATGAACCGAACCGTGACCTCTAAACCGAGGTACGTACCGAACCGAAATTTTCGTGTACCTTTACACCCCTACTAATAACAGCGTCATATTCTGTAGGTCAAGTGTAAGTAAATTAAAAAAAGCTATTTAATGACCAAAAGACTCAGCTGTGCAGCTGGGAAGTGCACGAAGAGCAAACAAAGCACATCAAACATCTCGATTGGCAACCAGAGAGCGGTGAGTAAGCCAGCTCCCAGACAGGAGAAGTGGCAAAAGGAGGCAAACATGAAATGTAAACCAAAATAAGAGCGCTGGGCAGGAAATTAAACAAAATACAGAAACATAAGAAAACCAAGTTTTGTCTTTTGACATTTGCAACTTATTTTTTTCTTAGTCGGGGGTCTTTTTCCTTCATGAGTGAGGGTCTTTGTACTTGAGAGGTAGGAAAATACATTTTCAAGCGTAAAAAGAAGTGTTGTTAAAGCCTGTCCTGTGTGTAGGCCTGCACGCTTGTCTTCATGGTGCTCTACTTCTTCACCATGGCGGGCAGCGTCTGGTGGGTCATCCTCACCATCACCTGGTTCCTGGCCGCCGTGCCCAAGTGGGGCAGCGAGGCCATTGAGAAGAAGGCTCTGGTCTTCCACGCCTGCGCCTGGGGCCTTCCCGGCGTCCTCACCGTCAGCCTGCTGGCCATGAACAAGATCGAGGGCGACGGCGTCAGCGGCGTCTGCTTCGTGGGTCTCTACAACGTGGCGGCGCTACGCTGGTTCCTGCTGGCGCCGCTGGGCGTGGACGTGGCGGTGAGCAAGTTGTTGTTCTGCTCCTCCAGACGGCCGCCAACGCGGGGTGTGTGTGTGTGTGTGTGTGTGTGTGTGTGTGTGTGTGTTCCTCAGGTGGGCGTGGTGCTGCTGCTGGCGGGAATAGCGGCTCTGAACCGAGTGCGCATGGAGATCCCCCTGGAGAAGGAGAACCAGGACAAACTGGTCAAGTTCATGATCCGCATCGCCGTCTTCTCCGCCCTCTACCTGCTGCCTCTGCTGACCGTGTTGGCGTGCTACCTGTACGAGAGCAGCCAGCGCGCCACCTGGGAGAGCAGCTGGGTGCAGGACAGGTGCCGGCACTACCACATCCCGTGTCCCCACCAGGTAACACACACCTGACACCTTATAATAATCATCTACATCCTTTATTGGTGTGTGTTCTGTAAACATGTAGATCATCTTTAAGATCCACAATCCCCTGACGGCAGTTTGAATGTTGAACACACATTAAATACACACAAATATAGTACTACTTTATTTACTTTGACATTTCATCTGGGAAAAAGAACAACACTTATTTCTGCGTGCGTGCGTGTGTGTGTGCGTGAGTGTGAATATGTTTAGTAAGAAATGTGAAGTGTTTTATTGTATATGACTCAAATACTCAATGATATTAAGTATATATGTGTAATATTAAGTGTGTTTAATAATGACTAATAATTATGTGGGATATTAAGTATATATGTGGAATAACAAAGTAAATATATGTGATATTAAGTAAATGCATGATATTAATAAGTATATGTGTAATGAGTTATAATTGTAAGTAAATGTAGCTCACATTAATAGGTATATATGTGTAATAATGAGTAATAATTGTAGGTAAACGTGTGTGATTTTAATAAGTAAATGTGTGATATTAGTACGTATGTATGTGTAATAATGAGCAATAATTGTAAGTAAATATAAATGAATAAATGGGTTGTACTTGTATAGCGCTTTTCTACCTTCAAAGTACTCAAAGCGCTTTGACACTACTTCCACATTTACCCATTCACACACACATTCACACACTGATGGAGGGAGCTGCCATGCAAGGCGCCAACCAGCACCCATCAGGAGCAAGGGTGAAGTGTCTTGCTCAGGACACAACGGACGTGACAAGGTTGGTACTAGGTGGGATTTGAACCAGGGACGCTCGGGTTGCGCACGGCCACTCTCCCACTGCGCCACGCCGTCCCTGTGTGATATGTGTGATATTAATAAGTAAATATGTGTGATATTAAGTATATATGTGTAATTAGTTGTAATTCGAAGTAAATATGTGTGATATTAAGTATATATGTGTAATAATGAGTAATAATTGTAAGTAAATGTGTGGTATTATGTATGTGTAATGAGTAATAATTGTAAGTAAATATGTGTGGTATTAATAAGTATATATGTGTAATAATGAGTAATAATTGTAAGTAAATGTGTGATGTTAATAAGTAAATGTGTGTGATATTAAGTATATGTGTAATAATGAGTAATATGAGTAAATGTGTGTGATATTAATAAGTAAATATGTGGCATATTAGTACGTATGTATGTGTAATAATTGTAAGTAAATATGTGTGATATTAATAAGTAAATATGTGTGATATTAGTACGTATGTATGTGTAATAATGAGCAATAATTGTAAGTAAATATGTGTGATATTAAGTAAATATGTGTGACTTTAAGTATATATGTGTAATAATGAGTAATAATTGTAAGTAAATGTGGTATTATGTATGTGTAATAATGAGTAATAATCGTAAGTAAATATGTGTGATATTTATAAGTAAATATGTGTAATAATGAGTAATAATTGTAAGTAAATATGTGTGATATTAATAAGTAAATATGTGTGGTATTAATAAGTATATGTGTAATAATGAGTAATAATTGTAAGTAAATATGTGTGATATTAATAAGTATATATGTGTGATAATGAGTAATAATTGTAAGTAAATATGTGTGATATTTATAAGTAAATATGTGTAATAATGAGTAATAATTGTAAGTAAATATGTGTGATATTAATAAGTATATATGTGTGATATTAGTAAGTATATATGTGTAATAATGAGTAATAATTATAAGTAAATATGTGTGATATTAATAAGTATATATGTGTGATATTAGTAAGTATATATGTGTAATAATGAGTAATAATTATAAGTAAATGTTTGTGATATTAATAAGTAAATGTGTGATATTAGTATGTATGAGTAATAATTGTAAGTAAATATGTGTGATATTAATAAGTAAATATGTGTGATATTAGTACGTATGTATGTGTAATAATGAGCAATAATTGTAAGTAAATATGTGTGATATTACCTATATATGTGTAATTAGTTATAATTCTAAGCAAATATGTGTGATATTAAGTATATATGTGTAATAATGAGTAATAATTATAAGTAAATGTTTGTGATATTAATAAGTAAATGTGTGATATTAAGTATATCTGTGTAATAATGAGTAATAATTGTAAGTAAATATGTGTGATATTAAGTATATATGTGTAATAATGAGTAATAATTATAAGTAAATGTGTGTGATATTAATAAGTATATATGTGTAATAATGAGTAATAATTGTAAGTAAATATGTGATTTTAATAAGTAAATATGTGTGGTATTAAGTATATGTGTAATGAGTAATAATTATAAGTAAATGTGTGTGATATTAATAAGTAAATATGTGTGATATTAGTACGTATGTATGTGTAATAATGAGTAATAATTGTAAGTAAATATGTGTGATATTAATAAGTAAATATGTGTGACATTAATAAGTATATGTGTAATAATGGGTAATAATTATAAGTAAATGTGTGATATTAATAAGTATGTATGTGTAATAATGAGGAATAATTGTAAGTAAATATGTGTGATATTAATAAGTAAATATGTGTGATATTAAGTATATGTGTAATGAGTAATAATTATAAGTAAATGTGTGTGATATTAATAAGTAAATATGTGTGTTAGTACGTATATGTGTAATAATGAGCAATAATTGTAAGTAAATATGTGTGATATTAATAAGTAAATATGTGTGATATTAACTATATATGTGTAATTATTTATAATTCTAAATAAATATGTGTGATATTAAGTATGTATGTGTAATAATGAGTAATAATTGTAAGTAAATATGTGTGATATTAATAAGTAAATATTTGTGATATCAAGTATTCATGTGTAATAATGAGTAATAATTATAAGTAAATATGTGTGATATTAATAAGTATATATGTGTAATAATGAGTAATAATTGTTAGTAAATATGTGTGATATTAATAAGTAAATATTTGTGATATTAAGTATTCATGTGTAATAATGAGTAATAATTATAAGTAAATATGTGTGATATTAAGTATATGTGTGTAATAATGAGTAATAATTATAAGTAAATGTGTGTGATATTAGTAAGTATATGTGTAATGAGTAATAATTGTAAGTAAATATGTTTGATATTAATAAGCAAATATGTGTGATAATAATAAGTATATGTGTAATAATGAGTAAAAATTATATGTAAATGTGTGTGTATTAATAAGTAAATATGTGTAATAATGAGTAATAATTCTAAGTAAATATGTGTGATATTAAGTAAATAAGTGGAATAAGGAGTAATAATTGTAAGTAAATATCTGTTATATTAAAGGCCTACTGAAATGAGATTTTCTTATTTAAACGGGGATAGCAGGTCCATTCTATGTGTCATACTTGATCATTTCGCGATATTGCCATATTTTTGCTGAAAGGATTTAGTAGATAACATCTAGGATAAAGTTCGCAACTTTCAGTGTTAAGAGAAAAGCCCTGCCTTTACCGGAAGTCGCAGACGATGACGTCACCAGTTGATGGCTCCTCACATATTCACATTGATTTTAATGAGAGCCTCCAACAAAAAGTGCTATTCGGACCGAGAACACAACAATTTCCACATTAATTTGACATGGATAAAAGATTCATGTTTGAGGATATTGATAGCGATGGACTAGAAAAAAATAAGTTAAAAAAAAAAAAAAAACGTGATTGGGATGGATTCATATTTTTAGACACATTTACTAGGATAATTCTGGGAAATCACTTATCTTTCTATTGTGTTGCTAGTGTTTTAGTGAGTTTAATAGTACCTGATAGTCGGAGGTGTGTCTCCACGGATGTGTTGACGCGCAGTGTCTCAGGGGAGTCGACGGCAGATTTATGGGCGGCACAAGCTCAGCTGATCTCTGATAAGAAGCGACTTTTTACCACAATTTTCTCACCGAAACCTGATGGTTGACATTCGGTCGTGATCCATGTTTGCTTGACCGCTGTGTTTCATATTAAAGTTTCACCTCTGGGAATTATAAACAAGGAATCACCGTGTGTTTGTGTGGCTAAAGGCTAAAGCTTCCCAACTCCATCTTTCTACTTTGACTTCTGCAATATTAATTGAACAAATTGCAAAAGATTCAGCAACACAGATGTCCAAAATACTGTGTAATTATGCCGTTAAAGCAGACGACTTTTAGCTGTGTGTGTGTGCAGCGCTCATATTCATAACAGCCCGTGATGTCACGCATACACCTCATCATTACACGACGCTTTCAAGACGAAACTCCTGGGAAATTTAAAATTGCAATTTAGTAAACTAAAAAGGCCGTATTGGCATGTGTTGCAATGTAAATATTTCATCATTGATATATAAACTATCAGACTGTGTGGTGGGTAGTAGTGGGTTTCAGTAGGCCTTTAAGAAAATATGTGCGACATTAATAAGTATATATGTGTTAATAATGACTAATAATTCTAAGTAAATGTGTGTGATAATAAGTATATATATGTAATGAGTAATAATTCTAAGTAAATGTGTGATATTAATAAGTATATATGTGTAATAATGAGTAATAATTCTAAGTAAATATGTGTGATATAAATAAGAATGTTTATGTAATAATTAGTAATAATTCTAAGTAAACGTGTGATATTATTAAGTATGTACCGTATTTTTCGGAGTATAAGTCGCTCCGGAGTATACATCACACCAGCCAAAAATGCATAATAAAGAAGGAAAAAAACATATATAAGTCGCACTGGTGTATAAGTCGCATTTTTGGGGGAAATTTATTATGATAAAACCCAACACCAAGAATAGACATTTGAAAGGCAATGTAAAATAAATAAAGAATAGTGAAGAACAGGCTGAATAAGTGTACGTTATATGACACATAAATAACCAACTGAGAAGGTGCCTGGTATGTTAACGTAACATATTATGGTAAGAGTCATTCAAATAACTATAACATATAGAACATGCTAGAAGTTTACCAAACAATCTGTCACTCCTAATCCATAAATCCAATGAAATCCTATACGTCTTGTCTCTTACGTGAATGCCGGCCAAACTATGAAAAAAACTGCGACTTATAGTCCAAAAATACGCTACATGTAATAATGAGTAATAATTCTAAGTAAATATGTTTGATATAAGTTTGTGTAATAATGAGTAATAATTCTAAGTGAATGTGTGATATTAAGTAAATACCGTATTTCCTTGAATTAATTTAAAACCTCTTCTCACCCTGGCACTTACCAAAGGCATGCAGTAAAAAATTGAGTGTGATGTAAGCTCGGACCTTAAATCCTACTGAATAGCTCTTAATCTTCCTCCCTTAATGCGATTTCAAATTACCGGTATTGAAATCAGCCTCCTCCATTTTGAAAATGATGACAGGGGAAGTGTCACAAGTTTGACCAGCCGGTAATACTAAGCATGCGCTAATTATTTTGACCAGCCGGTAATACTAAGCATGCGCTGATTATTTTGCGAAGCGAGTTTGACCCGGCAGTAATTCAAGGCAGGCACATATTACTGTATAGACCCTGCGGCAATTTAAGGAAATACGGTACGTGTATTAATAAGTGTATATGTGTAATAATGAGTAATAGTTCTAAGTAAATGTGTGTGATATTAATAAGTAAATGTGTGTGATATTAAGTATATATGTGTAATAATGAGTAATAATTAAAAGTAAATGTGTGTGATATTAATAAGTAAATGTGTGTGATATTAAGTATATATGTGTAATAATTAAAAGTAAATGTGTGTGATATTAATAAGTTAATGTGTGTGATATTAAGTATATACGTGTAATAATGAGTAATAATTAAAAGTAAATGTGTGTGATATTAATAAGTAAATATGTGTGATATTAGTACTTATGTATGTGTAATAATGAGTAATTGTAAGTAAATATGTGTGCTATTACCTATATATGTGTAATTAGTTATAATTCTAAGTAAATATGTGTGATATTAAGTATGTATGTGTAATAATGAGTAAGAATTGTAAGTAAATATGTGTGATATTAATAAGTAAATATGTGTGATATTAGTAAGTGTATATGTGTAATAATGAGTAATAATTATAAGTAAATATGTGTGATATTAATAAGTGTATATGTGTAATAATGAGTAATAATTATAAGTAAATATGTGTGATATTAATAAGTGTATATGTGTAATAATGAGTAATAATTGTAAGTAAATATGTGTGATATTAAGTATGTATGTGTAATAATTGTTAGTAAATATTTGTGATTTTAATAAGTAAATATGTGTGATATTAATAAGTATATATGTGTAATAATGAGTAATAATTCTAAGTAAATGTGTGTGATATTAATAAGTAAATGTGAGATATTAAGTAATATGTTGTAATATTAATAAGTATATATGTGTATTAAAGAGTAATAATTCTAAGTAAATGTGTGATATTAAGTAAATATGTGTAATATTAATAAGTATATATGTGTGATATTAATAAGTATATATTTGTAATAGAGTAATCATTCTAAGTAAATGTGATATTAATAAGTAAATGTGTGATAAGTATATATGCGTGATAAAGAGTAATGAATTTTAAGTAAATGTGTCATATTAATAAGTAAATATGTGTAATGTTAATAAGTATATATGTTTAATGAGTAATAATTCTAAGTAAATTTGTGATATTAATAAGTATATATGTGTAATAAAAAGTAATAATTCTAAGTAAATATGTGTGATAATAAGTAATATGTGTATTATTAATAAGTATGTGTAATAAAGACTAAACATTTGAAGTAAATGTGTGATATTAAGTATATATGTGTAATAATGAGTAATTCTAAGTAAATGTGTGATATTAATAAGTATATATGGGTAATGAGTAATAACTAAGTAAATATGTGTGATATTAATAAGTAAATATGTGTAAAAAAAGAGTAATCGTTCTAAGTGTGTGATATTAATAAGTAAATATGTGTGATATTAATAAGTATGTATGTTTAATGAGTAATAATTCTAAGTAAATATTGTGATATTAATAAGCAAATATGTGTGATAATAATAAGTTTATATGTGTAATAATGAGTAATAATTGTAAGTAAATATGTGTGATATTAATAAGTAAATATGTGTGATAATAAGTTTATATGTGTAATAATGAGTAATAATTGTAAGCAAATATGTGTGATATTAATAAGTATATATGTGTAATGAGTTATAATTCTAAGCAAATATATGTAGTAATATTAAAAATATTACAAAGTAAATATATGTAGTAATAATATTAAAAAGTAAATATTTGTAGTAATATTTAAAATTAAATATGTCATAAAAATATTACAAAGTATATATGTAGTAATAGTAAAAATACACAGTAAATATGTGTAGTAGTACTGGTAATAAGTAGAATATGTTGTAGGTGCAGCGGCCCTCATTTTTCCTCGGGAAATATTTGTACTACTACAAAGTAAATATGTGTAATAATACTACTACTACAAAGTAAATATGTGTAATAATACTGCTACTACAAAGTAAATATGTGTAATAATACTACTACTACAAAGTAAATATGTGTAATAATACTACTACTACAAAGTAAATATGTGTAATAATACTACTACTACAAAGTAAATATTTGTAATAATACTGCTACTACAAAGTAAATATGTGTAATAATACTACTACTACAAAGTAAATATGTGTAATAATACTACTACTACAAAGTAAATATTTGTAATAATACTACTACTACAAAGTAAATATGTGTAATAATACTACTACTACAAAGTAAATATGTGTAATAATACTGCTACTACAAAGTAAATATTTGTAATAATACTACTACTACAAAGTAAATATGTGTAATAATACTGCTACTACAAAGTAAATATTTGTAATAATACTACTACTACAAAGTAAATATGTGTAATAATACTACTACTACAAAGTAAATATGTGTAATAATACTGCTACTACAAAGTAAATATGTGTAATAATACTACTACTACAAAGTAAATATGTGTAATAATACTACTACTACAAAGTAAATATGTGTAATAATACTACTACTACAAAGTAAATATGTGTAATAATACTGCTACTACAAAGTAAATATGTGTAATAATACTGCTACTACAAAGTAAATATTTGTAATAATACTACTACTACAAAGTAAATATGTGTAATAATACTGCTACTACAAAGTAAATATGTGTAATAATACTACTACTACAAAGTAAATATTTGTAATAATACTACTACTACAAAGTAAATATGTGTAATAATACTACTACTACAAAGTAAATATTTGTAATAATACTACTACTACAAAGTAAATATGTGTAATAATACTACTACTACAAAGTAAATATGTGTAATAATACTACTACTACAAAGTAAATATTTGTAATAATACTACTACTACAAAGTAAATATGTGTAATAATACTACTACTACAAAGTAAATATGTGTAATAATACTGCTACTACAAAGTAAATATGTGTAATAATACTGCTACTACAAAGTAAATATGTGTAATAATACTGCTACTACAAAGTAAATATGTGTAATAATACTACTACTACAAAGTAAATATTTGTAATAATACTACTACTACAAAGTAAATATGTGTAATAATACTACTACTACAAAGTAAATATGTGTAATAATACTACTACTACAAAGTAAATATGTGTAATAATACTACTACTACAAAGTAAATATGTGTAATAATACTACTACTACAAAGTAAATATTTGTAATAATACTACTACTACAAAGTAAATATGTGTAATAATACTACTACTACAAAGTAAATATGTGTAATAATACTACTACTACAAAGTAAATATGTGTAATAATACTACTACTACAAAGTAAATATGTGTAATAATACTGCTACTACAAAGTAAATATGTGTAATAATACTACTACTACTACAAAGTAAATATGTAATATGTGTAATATTACTACAAAGTAAATATGTAATGTGTAATATTACTACAAAGTAAATATGTAATATGTGTACTACTACTACAAAGTAAATATGTAAAATGTGTAATATTACTACTACTACAAAGTAAATGTGTAATATGTGTAATATTACTACAAAGTAAATATGTAATATGTGTAATATTACTACATAGTAAATATGTAATATGTGTGATATTACTACAAAGTAAATATGTAATATGTGTAATATTACTACATAATAAATATGTAATATGTGTACTACTACTACAAAGTAAATATGTAATATGTGTAATATTACTACTAAGTAAATATGTAATATGTGTAATATTACTACATAGTAAATATGTAATATGTGTAATATTACTACATAGTAAATATGTAATATGTGTAATATTACTACAAAGTAAATATGTAATATGTGTACTACTACTACAAAGTAAATATGTAATATGTGTAATATTACTACTACTACAAAGTAAATATGTAATATGTGTAATATTACTACATAGTAAATATGTAATATGTGTAATATTACTACTACTACAAAGTAAATATGTGTAATAATACTACTACTACAAAGTAAATATGTAATGTGTGTAATATTACTACAAAGTAAATATGTAATATGTGTAATATTACTACAAAGTAAATATGTAATATGTGTAATATTACTACTACTACAAAGTAAATATGTGTAATAATACTACTACTACAAAGTAAATATGTAATGTGTGTAATATTACTACAAAGTAAATATGTAATATGTGTAATATTACTACAAAGTAAATATGTAATATGTGTAATATTACTACTACTACAAAGTAAATGTGTAATAATACTGCTACTACAAAGTAAATATGTGTAATACTACTACTACTACAAAGTAAATATTTGTAATAATACTGCTACTACAAAGTAAATATGTGTAATAATACTACTACTACAAAGTAAATATGTGTAATAATACTACTACTACAAAGTAAATATGTGTAATAATACTACTACTACAAAGTAAATATGTGTAATAATACTACTACTACAAAGTAAATATGTGTAATAATACTACTACTACAAAGTAAATATGTGTAATAATACTGCTACTACAAAGTAAATATGTGTAATAATACTACTACTACAAAGTAAATATTTGTAATAATACTGCTACTACAAAGTAAATATGTGTAATAATACTGCTACTACAAAGTAAATATGTGTAATAATACTACTACTACAAAGTAAATATGTGTAATAATACTGCTACTACAAAGTAAATATGTGTAATAATACTACTACTACAAAGTAAATATGTGTAATAATACTGCTACTACAAAGTAAATATGTGTAATACTACTACTACTACAAAGTAAATATTTGTAATAATACTGCTACTACAAAGTAAATATGTGTAATAATACTGCTACTACAAAGTAAATATGTGTAATAATACTACTACTACAAAGTAAATATGTGTAATAATACTGCTACTACAAAGTAAATATGTGTAATATTACTACTACTACAAAGTAAATATGTAATGTGTGTAATATTACTACATAGTATATATGTAATATGTGTAATATTACTACTAAGTACATATGTAATATGTGCAATATTACTACAAAGTAAATATGTAATGTGTGTAATATTACTACAAAGTAAATATGTAATGTGTGTAATATTACTACCTAGTAAATATGTAATATGTGTAATATTACTAGATAGTAAATATGTAATATGTGTAATATTACTACCTAGTAAATATGTAATATGTGTAATATTACTAGATAGTAAATATGTAATATGTGTAATATTACTACAAAGTAAATATGTAATGTGTGTAATATTACTACAAAGTAAATATGTAATGTGTGTAATATTACTACTAAGTAAATATGTAATATGTGTAATATAACTACATAGTAAATATGTAATATGTGTAATATTACTACATAATAAATATGTAATATGTGTACTACTACTACAAAGTAAATATGTAATGTGTGTAATATTACTACTAAGTAAATATGTAATATGTGCAATATTACTACAAAGTAAATATGTAATATTACTACATAGTAAATATGTAATATGTGTAATATTACTACTACTACAAAGTAAATATGTAATGTGTGTAATATTACTACATAGTATATATGTAATATGTGTAATATTACTACTAAGTACATATGTAATATGTGCAATATTACTACAAAGTAAATATGTAATATGTGTAATATTACTACATAATAAATATGTAATATGTGTACTACTACTACAAAGTAAATATGTAATGTGTGTAATATTACTACTAAGTAAATATGTAATATGTGCAATATTACTACAAAGTAAATATGTAATATTACTACATAGTAAATATGTAATATGTGTAATATTACTACTACTACAAAGTAAATATGTAATGTGTGTAATATTACTACATAGTATATATGTAATATGTGTAATATTACTACTAAGTACATATGTAATATGTGTAATATTACTACATAGTAAATATGTAATGTGTGTAATATTACTACAAAGTAAATATGTAATGTGTGTAATATTACTACCTAGTAAATATGTAATATGTGTAATATTACTAGATAGTAAATATGTAATATGTGTAATATTACTACCTAGTAAATATGTAATATGTGTAATATTACTACAAAGTAAATATGTAATGTGTGTAATATTACTACCTAGTAAATATGTAATGTGTGTAATATTACTAGATAGTAAATATGTAATATGTGTAATATTACTACAAAGTAAATATGTAATGTGTGTAATATTACTACCTAGTAAATATGTAATGTGTGTAATATTACTAGATAGTAAATATGTAATATGTGTAATATTACTACAAAGTAAATATGTAATATGTGTAATATTACTACAAAGTAAATATGTAATGTGTGTAATATTACTACCTAGTAAATATGTAATGTGTGTAATATTACTAGATAGTAAATATGTAATATTACTAGATAGTAAATATGTGTAGTGGTACACAGTTAATGAGTACAATGTGTTGCAGGTGCAGCAGAGCAGTGGTCCTAACCTCACACTCTTCCTGCTGAAATATGTCATGATGCTGATTGTTGGAATCCCTTCTTTATTTTGGGTTGGCAGCAAGAAAACTTGTTATGAATGGATCAGCTTCTTCCACGGCAACAAACACAAGTACTTTTACTTCTACTTTGCACTAATACTACATCCTGTCAAGTACTTAACCTACTTTTAATATATTCAACATTCTGGTGCACTAATTCTACATCCTGTTGCTGAAGAGTATTCATGTACATGAAGTACACGTGTGTGTACTTGCAGTCTCCATCAGAAGTTTACATACACTTGTAGAGAACATAATGTCATGGCTGTCTTGAGTTTACAATCATTTCTACAACTCTTATTTTTTGTGATAGTGATTGGAGCACATGTTGGTCACAAAAAAACTTTCATGAAGTTTGGTTATGTTAGTATTTGCTTACATGTTCCTTGGCAAGTTTCACTGCAATAAGGTGCTTTTGGTCGCCATCCACAAGCTTCTGCTTGAATTTTTGACCACTCCTCTTGGTGCAGTTCAGCTAAATGTGTTGGTTTTGACATTGACTTGTTTCTTCAGCATTGTCCACATGTTTAAGTCAGGACTTTGGGAAGGCCATTCTAAAACCTTCATTCTAGCCTAATTTAACCATTCCTTTACCACTTGACGTGTGTTTGGGGTCATTGTCCTGTTGGAACACCCAACTGCGCCCAAGACCCAACCTCCGGACTGATGACTTTAGGTTGTCCTGAAGAATTTGGAGGTAATCCTCCTTTTTTATTGTCTCATTTACTCTCTGTAAAGCACCAGTTCTATTGGCAGCAAAACAGGCCCAGAGCATAATACTACCACCATCCCAGGAACACCATAACGGTAGGTATGGTGTTCCTGGGATTAAACACCTCACCTTCTCTCCTCCAAACATATTGCTGGGTATTGTGGCCAAACAGCTCAATTTTTGTTTCATCTGACCACAGTATTTTCCTCCAGAAAATCTTATCTTTGTCCATGTGATATCTGATGAAACAAAAATTGAGCTGTTTGGCCACAATACCCAGGAATATGTTTGGAGGAGAAAAGGTGAGGCCTTTAATCCCTGGAACACCATCCCTACTGTCAAGCACGGTGGTGGTATATTGGGCCTGTTTTGCTGCCAATAGAACTGGTGCTTTACAGAGAGTAAATGGGACAATGAAACCTCCAAATTCTTCAGGACAACCTAAAATTAGGTTGGGTCTTGGGCGCAGTTGGGTGTTCCAACAGGACAATGACCCCAAACACACGTCAAAAGTGGTAAAAGAACGGCTAAATCAGGCTAGAATGAAGGTTTTAGAATGGCCTTCCCAAAGTCCTGACTTAAACGTGTGGACAATGCTAAAGAAACAAGTCCATGTCAGAAAACCAACACATTTAGCTGAAGTGCACCAAGAGGAGTGGTCAAAAATTCAAGCAGAAGCTTGTGGTTGGCGACCAAAAGCACCTTATTGCAGTGAAACTTGCCAAGGGACATGTAAGCAAATATTAACATTGCTGCATGTATACTTTTGACCCAGCAGATTGGGTCACATTTTCAGTAGAGCCAGAATAAATTCATAAAAGAACCAAACTTCATGAGTGTTTTTTGTGACCAACAAGTATGTGCTCCAATCACTCTATCAAAAAAAAAATAAGAGTTGTAGAAAGTATTGTAAACTCAAGACAGCCATGACATTATGTTCTTTACAAGTGTATGGAAACTTTTGATCAGGACTGTAAGTCCACATGCTTGCTAGCACTTACACATGTCTCCTCCTCCTTCCTCAGAGAGTTAACCTCATCTTCTACCACCTTGTCTCCTCCTTCCTCATCTTCACTTGCTCCCTTGTCTCCTCCTCCCTCGCCTCCTCGTGTGCTTTCCCGGCCTCCGGCTGGTCAGGTCCAAGGTGAAGGAGAGTCTTCAGGTCCTCCATCAGCCCGACTTCACTCAGCTGCTGCTTGGAGATCCTCACACGTCCATCGTGAGGAAGTCTCGAGGGACGTCCACCCAGGGCACCTCCACCCACGCCTCCTCTGCCCACCTGTCCTCCGCCCACCTGGACGCCGTGGACCAGCCGCCCAGTGGCAGCACCAGCAGGGCGGCGTCGGTCCTCAGCGCCGGCTCCAAGAGGAGCAGTTCTCACAGCAGCTTGCAGCGCTCGCCACACGGCAGGTGAGAGGAGGCCCAGACCGTGTTGGCACCCCCCTTTCACCCCCCTCCCTTCCATCGCCCCCCGCCGTGTCCGTCTTGTCACCGGAGCTGCGCCCGTGCCCCCTCCCGCATGGCGAGGAGGCGGAGCTTGAGTGCTCTGTGTGCTACAGCCAGTTCAACAACGTGTTCCGTTGCCTCTATTGGCAACGGAACTATGATGTCATCATCAGCAAAAAATTAGCGATGTCATCACGACCGTCTGCAAGCTCCTGCAATTATGTGGCAATGTCATCGCCAGCGCCTGCTAAGACACGACAATGTCATCGCCAACACCTGCTAGGAGGCGACGATGTCATCGCCAGCGCCTGCAATTCTGTGGCGATGTCATCGCCAGCGCCTGCCAGGACGCGGCGATGTCACTGCCAGCGCCTGCTAGGACGCGACGATGTGATTGCCAGCACCTGAAATTCTGTGGCGATGTCATCGCCAGCGCCTGCAATTCTGTGGCGATGTCATCGCCAGCGCCTGCTAGGACGTGGCGATGACATCGCCAGCGCCTGCAATTCTGTGGCGATGACATCGCCAGCGCCTGCAATTCTGTGGCGATGTCATCGCCAGCGCCTGCAATTCTGTGGCGATGTCATCGCCAGCGCCTGCTAGGACGTGGCGATGACATCGCCAGCGCCTGCAATTCTGTGGCGATGTCATCGCCAGCGCCTGCTAGGACGTGGCGATGACATCGCCAGCGCCTGCAATTCTGTGGCGATGTCATCGCCAGCGCCTGCCAGGACGCGGCGATGTCACTGCCAGCGCCTGCAATTCTGTGGCGATGTCATCGCCAGCGCCTGCTAGGACGTGGCGATGACATCGCCAGCGCCTGCAATTCTGTGGCGATGTCATCGCCAGCGCCTGCTAGGACGTGGCGATGACATCGCCAGCGCCTGCAATTCTGTGGCGATGTCATCGCCAGCGCCTGCCAGGACGCGGCGATGTCACTGCCAGCGCCTGCTAGGACGCGACGATGTGATTGCCAGCACCTGAAATTCTGTGGCGATGTCATCGCCAGCGCCTGCAATTCTGTGGCGGTGTCATCGCCAGCGCCTGCAATTCTGTGGCGATGTCACTGCCAGCGCCTGCAATTCTGTGGCGGTGTCATCGCCAGCGCCTGCTAAGACACGACAATGTCATCGGCAACACCTGCTAGGAGGCGACGATGTCATCGCCAGCGCCTGCTAGGACGTGGCGATGTCATCGCCATCGCCTGCAATTCTGTAGCGATGTCATTGCCAGCGCCTGCTAAGACACGACAATGTCATCGCCAACACCTGCTAGGACGTGGCGATGTCACTGCCAGCGCCTGAAATTCTGTGGCGGTGTCATCGCCAGCGCCTGCTAGGACGTGGCGATGACATCGCCAGCGCCTGCTAGGACGTGGCGATGACATCGCCAGCGCCTGCAATTCTGTGGCGATGTCACTGCCAGCGCCTGAAATTCTGTGGCGGTGTCATCGCCAGCGCCTGCTAAGACACGACAATGTCATCGCCAACACCTGCTAGGAGGCGACGATGTCATCGCCAGCGCCTGCTAGGACGTGGCGATGTCATCGCCAGCGCCTGCTAGGATGTGGCGATGTCATCGCCATCGCCTGCAATTCTGTAGCGATGTCATCGCCAGCGCCTGCTAGGACGTGGCGATGTCATTGCCAGCGCCTGCTAAGACACGACAATGTCATCGCCAACACCTGCTAGGAGGTGACGATGTCATCGCCAGCGCCTGCTAGGACGTGGCGATGACATCGCCAGCGCCTGCTAGGACGTGGCGATGACATCGCCAGCGCCTGCAATTCTGAGGCGATGTCACTGCCAGCGCCTGAAATTCTGTGGCGGTGTCATCGCCAGCGCCTGCTAAGACACGACAATGTCATCGCCAACACCTGCTAGGAGGCGACAATGTCATCGCCAACACCTGCTAGGACGTGGCGATGTCATCGCCAGCGCCTGCCAGGACGCGGCGATGTCACTGCCAGCGCCTGCTAGGACGCGACGATGTGATTGCCAGCACCTGAAATTCTGTGGCGATGTCATCGCCAGCGCCTGCAATTCTGTGGCGATGTCATCGCCAGCGCCTGCTAGGACGTGGCGATGACATCGCCAGCGCCTGCAATTCTGTGGCGATGTCATCGCCAGCGCCTGCAATTCTGTGGCGATGTCATCGCCAGCGCCTGCTAGGACGTGGCGATGACATCGCCAGCGCCTGCAATTCTGTGGCGATGTCATCGCCAGCGCCTGCTAGGACGTGGCGATGACATCGCCAGCGCCTGCAATTCTGTGGCGATGTCATCGCCAGCGCCTGCCAGGACGCGGCGATGTCACTGCCAGCGCCTGCAATTCTGTGGCGATGTCATCGCCAGCGCCTGCTAGGACGTGGCGATGACATCGCCAGCGCCTGCAATTCTGTGGCGATGTCATCGCCAGCGCCTGCTAGGACGTGGCGATGACATCGCCAGCGCCTGCAATTCTGTGGCGATGTCATCGCCAGCGCCTGCCAGGACGCGGCGATGTCACTGCCAGCGCCTGCTAGGACGCGACGATGTGATTGCCAGCACCTGAAATTCTGTGGCGATGTCATCGCCAGCGCCTGCAATTCTGTGGCGATGTCATCGCCAGCGCCTGCTAGGACGTGGCGATGACATCGCCAGCGCCTGCAATTCTGTGGCGATGACATCGCCAGCGCCTGCAATTCTGTGGCGATGTCATCGCCAGCGCCTGCAATTCTGTGGCGATGTCATCGCCAGCGCCTGCTAGGACGTGGCGATGACATCGCCAGCGCCTGCAATTCTGTGGCGATGTCATCGCCAGCGCCTGCTAGGACGTGGCGATGACATCGCCAGCGCCTGCAATTCTGTGGCGATGTCATCGCCAGCGCCTGCCAGGACGCGGCGATGTCACTGCCAGCGCCTGCAATTCTGTGGCGATGTCATCGCCAGCGCCTGCTAGGACGTGGCGATGACATCGCCAGCGCCTGCAATTCTGTGGCGATGTCATCGCCAGCGCCTGCTAGGACGTGGCGATGACATCGCCAGCGCCTGCAATTCTGTGGCGATGTCATCGCCAGCGCCTGCCAGGACGCGGCGATGTGATTGCCAGCACCTGAAATTCTGTGGCGATGTCATCGCCAGCGCCTGCAATTCTGTGGCGGTGTCATCGCCAGCGCCTGCAATTCTGTGGCGGTGTCATCGCCAGCGCCTGCTAAGACACGACAATGTCATCGGCAACACCTGCTAGGAGGCGACGATGTCATCGCCAGCGCCTGCTAGGACGTGGCGATGTCATCGCCATCGCCTGCAATTCTGTAGCGATGTCATTGCCAGCGCCTGCTAAGACACGACAATGTCATCGCCAACACCTGCTAGGACGTGGCGATGTCACTGCCAGCGCCTGAAATTCTGTGGCGGTGTCATCGCCAGCGCCTGCTAGGACGTGGCGATGACATCGCCAGCGCCTGCTAGGACGTGGCGATGACATCGCCAGCGCCTGCAATTCTGTGGCGATGTCACTGCCAGCGCCTGAAATTCTGTGGCGGTGTCATCGCCAGCGCCTGCTAAGACACGACAATGTCATCGCCAACACCTGCTAGGAGGCGACGATGTCATCGCCAGCGCCTGCTAGGACGTGGCGATGTCATCGCCAGCGCCTGCTAGGATGTGGCGATGTCATCGCCATCGCCTGCAATTCTGTAGCGATGTCATCGCTAGCGCCTGCTAGGACGCGGCGATGTCATTGCCAGCGCCTGCTAAGACACGACAATGTCATCGCCAACACCTGCTAGGAGGTGACGATGTCATCGCCAGCGCCTGCTAGGACGTGGCGATGTCATCGCCAGCGCCTGCTAGGACGTGGCGATGACATCGCCAGCGCCTGCAATTCTGTGGCGATGTCATCGCCAGCGCCTGCTAGGACGTGGCGATGACATCGCCAGCGCCTGCAATTCTGTGGCGATGTCATCGCCAGCGCCTGCCAGGACGCGGCGATGTCACTGCCAGCGCCTGCTAGGACGCGACGATGTGATTGCCAGCACCTGAAATTCTGTGGCGATGTCATCGCCAGCGCCTGCAATTCTGTGGCGATGTCATCGCCAGCGCCTGCTAGGACGTGGCGATGACATCGCCAGCGCCTGCAATTCTGTGGCGATGACATCGCCAGCGCCTGCAATTCTGTGGCGATGTCATCGCCAGCGCCTGCAATTCTGTGGCGATGTCATCGCCAGCGCCTGCTAGGACGTGGCGATGACATCGCCAGCGCCTGCAATTCTGTGGCGATGTCATCGCCAGCGCCTGCTAGGACGTGGCGATGACATCGCCAGCGCCTGCAATTCTGTGGCGATGTCATCGCCAGCGCCTGCCAGGACGCGGCGATGTCACTGCCAGCGCCTGCAATTCTGTGGCGATGTCATCGCCAGCGCCTGCTAGGACGTGGCGATGACATCGCCAGCGCCTGCAATTCTGTGGCGATGTCATCGCCAGCGCCTGCTAGGACGTGGCGATGACATCGCCAGCGCCTGCAATTCTGTGGCGATGTCATCGCCAGCGCCTGCCAGGACGCGGCGATGTGATTGCCAGCACCTGAAATTCTGTGGCGATGTCATCGCCAGCGCCTGCAATTCTGTGGCGGTGTCATCGCCAGCGCCTGCAATTCTGTGGCGGTGTCATCGCCAGCGCCTGCTAAGACACGACAATGTCATCGGCAACACCTGCTAGGAGGCGACGATGTCATCGCCAGCGCCTGCTAGGACGTGGCGATGTCATCGCCATCGCCTGCAATTCTGTGGCGATGTCATCGCCAGCGCCTGCTAGGACGTGGCGATGACATCGCCAGCGCCTGCAATTCTGTGGCGATGTCATCGCCAGCGCCTGCCAGGACGCGGCGATGTCACTGCCAGCGCCTGCAATTCTGTGGCGATGTCATCGCCAGCGCCTGCTAGGACGTGGCGATGACATCGCCAGCGCCTGCAATTCTGTGGCGATGTCATCGCCAGCGCCTGCTAGGACGTGGCGATGACATCGCCAGCGCCTGCAATTCTGTGGCGATGTCATCGCCAGCGCCTGCCAGGACGCGGCGATGTCACTGCCAGCGCCTGCTAGGACGCGACGATGTGATTGCCAGCACCTGAAATTCTGTGGCGATGTCATCGCCAGCGCCTGCAATTCTGTGGCGATGTCATCGCCAGCGCCTGCTAGGACGTGGCGATGACATCGCCAGCGCCTGCAATTCTGTGGCGATGACATCGCCAGCGCCTGCAATTCTGTGGCGATGTCATCGCCAGCGCCTGCAATTCTGTGGCGATGTCATCGCCAGCGCCTGCTAGGACGTGGCGATGACATCGCCAGCGCCTGCAATTCTGTGGCGATGTCATCGCCAGCGCCTGCTAGGACGTGGCGATGACATCGCCAGCGCCTGCAATTCTGTGGCGATGTCATCGCCAGCGCCTGCCAGGACGCGGCGATGTCACTGCCAGCGCCTGCAATTCTGTGGCGATGTCATCGCCAGCGCCTGCTAGGACGTGGCGATGACATCGCCAGCGCCTGCAATTCTGTGGCGATGTCATCGCCAGCGCCTGCTAGGACGTGGCGATGACATCGCCAGCGCCTGCAATTCTGTGGCGATGTCATCGCCAGCGCCTGCCAGGACGCGGCGATGTGATTGCCAGCACCTGAAATTCTGTGGCGATGTCATCGCCAGCGCCTGCAATTCTGTGGCGGTGTCATCGCCAGCGCCTGCAATTCTGTGGCGGTGTCATCGCCAGCGCCTGCTAAGACACGACAATGTCATCGGCAACACCTGCTAGGAGGCGACGATGTCATCGCCAGCGCCTGCTAGGACGTGGCGATGTCATCGCCATCGCCTGCAATTCTGTAGCGATGTCATTGCCAGCGCCTGCTAAGACACGACAATGTCATCGCCAACACCTGCTAGGACGTGGCGATGTCACTGCCAGCGCCTGAAATTCTGTGGCGGTGTCATCGCCAGCGCCTGCTAGGACGTGGCGATGACATCGCCAGCGCCTGCTAGGACGTGGCGATGACATCGCCAGCGCCTGCAATTCTGTGGCGATGTCACTGCCAGCGCCTGAAATTCTGTGGCGGTGTCATCGCCAGCGCCTGCTAAGACACGACAATGTCATCGCCAACACCTGCTAGGAGGCGACGATGTCATCGCCAGCGCCTGCTAGGACGTGGCGATGTCATCGCCAGCGCCTGCTAGGATGTGGCGATGTCATCGCCATCGCCTGCAATTCTGTAGCGATGTCATCGCTAGCGCCTGCTAGGACGCGGCGATGTCATTGCCAGCGCCTGCTAAGACACGACAATGTCATCGCCAACACCTGCTAGGAGGTGACGATGTCATCGCCAGCGCCTGCTAGGACGTGGCGATGTCATCGCCAGCGCCTGCTAGGACGTGGCGATGACATCGCCAGCGCCTGCAATTCTGTGGCGATGTCATCGCCAGCGCCTGCTAGGACGTGGCGATGACATCGCCAGCGCCTGCAATTCTGTGGCGATGTCATCGCCAGCGCCTGCCAGGACGCGGCGATGTCACTGCCAGCGCCTGCTAGGACGCGACGATGTGATTGCCAGCACCTGAAATTCTGTGGCGATGTCATCGCCAGCGCCTGCAATTCTGTGGCGATGTCATCGCCAGCGCCTGCTAGGACGTGGCGATGACATCGCCAGCGCCTGCAATTCTGTGGCGATGACATCGCCAGCGCCTGCAATTCTGTGGCGATGTCATCGCCAGCGCCTGCAATTCTGTGGCGATGTCATCGCCAGCGCCTGCTAGGACGTGGCGATGACATCGCCAGCGCCTGCAATTCTGTGGCGATGTCATCGCCAGCGCCTGCTAGGACGTGGCGATGACATCGCCAGCGCCTGCAATTCTGTGGCGATGTCATCGCCAGCGCCTGCCAGGACGCGGCGATGTCACTGCCAGCGCCTGCAATTCTGTGGCGATGTCATCGCCAGCGCCTGCTAGGACGTGGCGATGACATCGCCAGCGCCTGCAATTCTGTGGCGATGTCATCGCCAGCGCCTGCTAGGACGTGGCGATGACATCGCCAGCGCCTGCAATTCTGTGGCGATGTCATCGCCAGCGCCTGCCAGGACGCGGCGATGTGATTGCCAGCACCTGAAATTCTGTGGCGATGTCATCGCCAGCGCCTGCAATTCTGTGGCGGTGTCATCGCCAGCGCCTGCAATTCTGTGGCGGTGTCATCGCCAGCGCCTGCTAAGACACGACAATGTCATCGGCAACACCTGCTAGGAGGCGACGATGTCATCGCCAGCGCCTGCTAGGACGTGGCGATGTCATCGCCATCGCCTGCAATTCTGTAGCGATGTCATTGCCAGCGCCTGCTAAGACACGACAATGTCATCGCCAACACCTGCTAGGACGTGGCGATGTCACTGCCAGCGCCTGAAATTCTGTGGCGGTGTCATCGCCAGCGCCTGCTAGGACGTGGCGATGACATCGCCAGCGCCTGCTAGGACGTGGCGATGACATCGCCAGCGCCTGCAATTCTGTGGCGATGTCACTGCCAGCGCCTGAAATTCTGTGGCGGTGTCATCGCCAGCGCCTGCTAAGACACGACAATGTCATCGCCAACACCTGCTAGGAGGCGACGATGTCATCGCCAGCGCCTGCTAGGACGTGGCGATGTCATCGCCAGCGCCTGCTAGGATGTGGCGATGTCATCGCCATCGCCTGCAATTCTGTAGCGATGTCATCGCTAGCGCCTGCTAGGACGCGGCGATGTCATTGCCAGCGCCTGCTAAGACACGACAATGTCATCGCCAACACCTGCTAGGAGGTGACGATGTCATCGCCAGCGCCTGCTAGGACGTGGCGATGTCATCGCCAGCGCCTGCTAGGACGTGGCGATGTCATCGCCAGCGCCTGCTAGGATGTGGCGATGTCATTGCCAGCGCCTGCTAAGACACGACAATGTCATCGCCAACACCTGCTAGGAGGTGACGATGTCATCGCCAGCGCCTGCTAGGACGTGGCGATGTCATCGCCATCGCCTGCAATTCTGTAGCGATGTCATCGCTAGCACCTGCTAGGACGCGGCGATGTCATTGCCAGCGCCTGCTAAGACACGACAATGTCATCGCCAACACCTGCTAGGAGGTGGCGGTGTCATTGCCAGCGCCTGAAATTCTGTGGCGATGTCATCGCCAGCGCCTATTAAGAGTTGGCGATGTCACCACCAGCGCCTGCATTTCTGTGGCGATGTCATCGCTAGCACCTGCAAGGACGCGTGGGCGACGTCATCAACAGCGCCTGCAAGGAGGTGGTCGCCTCCGTGCATGACAACCCCTGCTGACCGCTTGTCTCCTCGCCATCAGATACACGACGTCCGACTTCCTTCAGACCGAGGACCAGGTCCCCCACCTGGATGAGCCGGATCAGTCCAGACGCGGCAGCGCCGATCGCCTCGACGGCTTATCGCGGCACAGCTCCGCCCACAGACTGGGGAGCCAATCGCGGCACAGCAGCGTCAGGGACCTAAGCTCCACCCCCCAAATGATGCTGGGGGGGCCAGGAAATGGAATCCACAAAGTGCTGGAGGAATGTGCTTCTTTGACGCCTTGAACACTTACAAGGCTGCAGCCACTGAGCCAATCACGAGGCCCCGTTTCAACGGCCAATCAAAATGAGCGAGCCAAAGACTCTAATCTTGTTTTTGTTTTTTTATTCTTCCTCGGTTTACGTCAACAGACTCGTTTGCCTTTTTCGTTTGCAGCGATTTTACGAGCAAAACTCCAAACACTAAGAGGTTTTTTTTTTACCCAAAAAATGATTTGCAAGTAAAACAAATTTTCAATTGGCAAGTGAAACAACTAAAACTCTTCAAATAGAAATATTTGCCACCTTGTCGTGCCGGAATAGTCCCAATGATCTTAGCAGCACCCGAGGCAGGTCTTGATAGCACACCTGTCCCTGTGGAGCCCGGCCGGGTCATAGATGTTGGCTGCTCAGGACCCTTAGGGGGCCCATTTTTGGCTACATAAGCTAGCTTTTGGGACGTGGAACGTCACCTTGCTGGGGGGGAGGAGCCTGAGTTGGTGCGCGAGGCGAAGAAGTTCCAACTCGATTTAGTCGGACTCACAGCAAAAGCGCTCTGGAAGCAGTTCTCTCCAGAGGGACTGGACTCTCTTCCACTGTGGCGTTGCACGCAGTGAGAGGCGACGGGCTGGGGTGGTCATTCTTATTGCCCCCCCGCCTGTGACTGCTGTTTGTGATTAAACACCAAACAGCAGTTCAGGATTCCCGCCCGTCTTGGAGTCCCTTGAGGGAGTACTGGAGAGTGCTGCCTCGAGGGCCTTGGGATCTCCTGGGAGGAGCTGGACAAAGATAAGTGGCTGGGAGAGGGAAGTCTGGGTATCTCTGCTTCGACTGCTGTCCCCGCGACCCGACAAGCAGGAAAAAGAGGTGCATGAATTCATAAGTAAAAGAAAGATTTCAAGCTGAATAACCATTCACAAGTTTACACTTTTTTTCTGCAAGGGTGTAAAAACTGGCAGACAGAAGTGAGGGGAAACAAGCTCAACCTGTAAGTTAACCTGTAAGCGGAATGTTATTGCCAACAGTTTTTAGTCACCGAACATTTTTATACAAGCAAGTGCTTTTTTTATTTAACTTTATCATTTTTCAATTGAATTGTGCTGTTTTTTTTTTAACTGAAGAATAGTTTTTATTCTTGCAAACCGTGAGTAAAAACATGTTTGGACCTCATGTCGTTTCTTAGCGCTCGTGAATAAAACCAACATTATTAGGAATAAAAGCAGTCAGTTTCTTGTGAAAAGTATTTTTGAATGAAGGTGAAAATAAGGTCTCACAGGCGTCTCCTTGGTAACAGCCCTCCGCTTTATTGAAATACATCGGAGTTGGTAAATATGACTTTCTTTTGACCTTTACACCTTAAATATTTTGTGCAAAAACAATCGACGTCACCTGCAGTGTCCTCGTCCTCAAACACCCAAAGGAGGAAGGAGGGGGGGGGGAAAAAAAAGCAAATCCAAAGAAAAACCAAGCAAATGATTACATCGGACATGCAAAACTGTACAAATTATTACAAAGCAAACCAATAAAAAGCAAAGTGTGATATGGAAGAGCAAAATAATATCGAAGGAATTGTAAAGAAGTGAAATGCAAGGGTGATTTTTTTTTTGTAGTATTTGGGGGGGAAAGGGGGGGGGGGGGGCACCACAGCCTTAAAATGTTGACAATCCAAAAACATAACCTGAGCCTGTTAGCGCAATCTTAAATGTACAAAATGTTACGTTCCACGTGTCAGGTTAGGCACAAGAGTCATGACACGTGGAATTAGTGTTGAAAATCAAGTGTAGTGAATATTTCCCTCTAGTGTCACAAATATGATCAGCTTTTTTTTTTTTTTTTTTTTAGAATTTACCAATACAGCCATCCACCTTTTTTTTTTTTGATTCCATAAGCGAGCAAATGAAGCCGACATTCCTCTGCAGGAAAGTCAACCAAGTCACAAACTTTTTTTTTGGGTTACTAAACCACGATCAGAGCTTGTTAAAAAATGTGTGTGTGTGTGTCCAAATGCAAACCATGGAGGGGAAGGGTCATAAGATTAAAAAAAAAAAAATCTAAAAATTAATTTAAAAAAGTTTTTAAATGGCTTCCTCATGAATAAAAAACAAATCCTTCTCATATATTACTCTCTACCTATGTACAGGAAACATGGCGAGCGATGATGTCACTGCCGACGCGGCGTGACGATGAGATCGTTTGCTGTTAAAAGTGTGACACTTGTTTTTTTTTGGAAGGGGCGGGGGCGGTCTAGACGCCACCCGTCTGCGCGGGGCCGACAAGCAAAGCTAAGGTTTCTGCTCTAAGATAAATAAATTAAAATCTCGTCCCCTGGAAGCCAAAAGGCTGCTTATGTACAAGTAGAAACCTGGCGAGGTGTGCTCATGTGTCCCAGGCCACGCGCTCCGTGCTCTCCAGGGACAGGGACTTGGTCTTGTGGGGGGAGGCGGGGCTGGGGGGGCTGCTGAAGGTGGAGCTGTTGGAGGCGGTGGAGTGACGCGGGGAGTCCGAGTCCTGCACACATGCCACAAAAACAGAACCTCCAATTAGGCACGCCCTTATTTTTCTTATTGAGTACTGATCATGAATAGTTCTGTTCAGCAGGATTATCACCTTCACTTGAAGACTGCGGTCAAGCTGAAGTGACCAACACACTTTCTACACCTGAGGGTCTAATCACATTCATTCATAAATAAAATAAATAAATGATAAATGGGTTGTACTTGTATAGCGCTTTTCTACCTTCAAGGTACTCAAAGCGCTTTGACACTACTTCCACATTTACCCATTCACACACACATTCACACACTGATGGAGGGAGCTGCCATGCAAGGCGCCAACCAGCACCCATCAGGAGCAAGGGTGAAGTGTCTTGCTCAGGACACAACGGACGTGACGAGGTTGGTACTAGGTGGGAATTGAACCAGGGACGCTCGGGTTGCGCACGGCCACTATCCCACTGCGCCACGCCGTCCCCATGGCAGGGTTTTGTCCACATTCTTTTTGAACAGCAATCTATTTGTTGGCGGCACCATCGTTGAAATTGGCATAAATATAAACAT
Source organism: Nerophis ophidion (assembly GCF_033978795.1). Taxonomy (NCBI): domain Eukaryota; kingdom Metazoa; phylum Chordata; class Actinopteri; order Syngnathiformes; family Syngnathidae; genus Nerophis; species Nerophis ophidion. The sequence goes on along the minus strand of NC_084634.1, from coordinate 11,326,637 downwards.
GTACACACACACACACACATACAGTTACATAAATACACGACACATAGACCTACACTATATTACCAAAAGTATTCGGCCACCCATCCAAATGATGAGAATCAGGTGTGTAAAATCAAGCATGAAGACTGTTTCTACAAACGTTTGTGAAAGAACAGGCCACTCTCAGTGATTTCCAGCATGGAATTGTCATAGGATGCCACCTCTCCCGTCCAAAGGCAAAACCTAGTAACTCACTTCTAGTTGATTTTGAGAAAACAAAGGAAAACCAATCTATCTTGATGCTGTCTTAGAAAGATCGACAAAGTCATCAAACGTATAGATGTTTTCTTGAGCTTTCATTTTCTTGCCGATTGAATCTGCTCTCATGAACGTGTGCCCTTTCTCCAGATATTTGATCACAATCTCGGGTGGGCCCCATTCTGCATTTGCACATCGGGCAAGAGCCGTGTACAGCGTCCAGTTTTTATTCTGACCTCCACAGTTATCTGCCCAAAAGAGTATGCAAGGGGAAGAATCAAGAACAAAACATTTAATGAAGGTGCTTGCAACGTCTTCCAAATATCCCCTCGTGCCATAATATCACATAATCAGGTGGACCGTCGGCCCCCATTCGTGCAAATGTCTCATTAAAGACAATAAGGCGACTGACAAAGAAGCTCCGATTGGTCCCTTGAGATACTAGGTTTTTCTGTTGTAACTACGCGGTTATGTGGTAGTTGCTAGGTCCTGCCATCTGCGTAACAGCTTACTTACGGAACAAATTACAATATCGCATCCACTAGGAACTCAAAAATTATTATCAGCTCAGTTTTGACCAACATTGAGTTACTGGGTTTTGCCTTTGGACAGGAGACCTGTGCAACAAAACCAGTCCCTCCTAAATATTCCAAAGCCAAATGTCGACTTTATTGTGAAGCCGGACATGTGTGGTTGGTATGAGAAAAGACTTGACATGTTTTGACGAAAATGTCGGCTAAAAGTGACTTTAGACTTCCTCTTTACCGTCTTTGTTTCTGCGGAGCTTGTGTTCCATCTGAGTAAAAATCTAAATGTTATGTTCTCAATAAACTTAACTGTAATCCAAACACGGAGGTGAAGCTTTTCATCAATCCAGGCAGCAATGTGTGCTCAACATTCGCTCAAACGATGGCGCCATGGTTTTGGATCAAATTTTTCCATAAGGTGCCCCTTTCTTTGTGCACTTCTGCTAGCCATTTTCAAAGTTGTGATTCAACAGTAACTCAACGCCATTACACATTTTTCCAAACTACAGAACGGGCAGAGGGTCTAAAAGGAGTCAGGGTGTTAACTATATATATATATATATATATATATATATATTAGAGATGCGCGGTTTGTGGTCTCATCCAAGGATAAACCGCAGGTCAGGCGGGTGACATAACGAAAAATCCGATTTTAAATAGATTCGGGTGGATGGCGGCTGAACCATTCATAAATATTTAATATACATAGTTCAGGGATCGGCAACCGTTACCGCTCAAAGAGCTGTGTCACAAAGTAAAGAAGGCATTAGGAGCCGCAAACATTCTCGCAAATATCTGCTGGCAGTCACCCAGATAACAATAATAAGGACGTGCTATGAAGCCGTTGCCTTTGACGCCTTCTACATGTCCAAATGCTTGCGAGTCCAGCAACATGTTGTGTGCGACTTCTGCAGATACACGCACACGACTGCAAGGCATACTGGGGGACACAGAGTAGACTGAAGGTTGGGATATAAACAATTTGAACACTTTTACTAATATGCGCCACATTGTGAACCCACACCAAACAAGAATGACAAACACATTTCGGGAGAACATCCTCACAGTAACACAACATAAACACAACACAAGAAATACCCAGAATCCTTTGCATCCATGACTATTCCTGACTATATTATACACCCCGCTAGCACCACCCTCACCCCCCGTGTCAGTAAGGTGGGGTGGCGCGGGGTGTAATAGTGAAGTGAAGTGAATTGAATTATTTTTATATAGCGCTTTTCTCTAGTGACTCAAAGCACTTTACAAAGTGACACCCAATATCTAAGTTACATTTAAACCAGTGTGAGTGGCACTGGGAGCAGGTGGGTAAAGTGTCTTGCCCAAGGACACAACAGCAGTGACTAGGATGGTGGAAGCGGGAATCGAACCTGCAACCCTCAGGTTGCTGGCACGGCCACTCTACCAACCGAGCTATACTATAATATAGTCATGAAGAGATTGCAAAGGATTCTGGGTATTTCTTGTGTTGCGTTTATGTTGTGTTACTGTGAGGATATTCTACCGAAATGTATTGGTCATTCTTGTTTGGTGTGGGTTCACAGTGTGGCGCATATTAGTAAGAGTGTTAAAGTTTCAGTGTAACCTGTATCACCCAGTAGGCCTTTCAATCTTGTGCGTGTATCTGCGGAAGCTGCATATAACATGTTGCTGGACTGGCAAACAGTTTGTACATGTTGTAGAAGGCGGCAAAGGCAATGGCTTCATGGCACGCCCTTATTCTCGTTATCTGGATGAGCACCAGCGATTATTTGCGAGAATGGTTGCAGCTCCCATTGTCTTCTTTACTCTGTGAAACGGGTCAAAATAGCTCTTTGAGTGGTAAAGGTTGCTGACCCCTGATATATAACAACGGGCGGTTGCGGTTTTGATAAAATGTTGGTTCGAGTGGATGACGACTTTAGTGATGCGGTTGCGGATGATATAATTGCCTATCCGCGCATCTCTAATATATATATATTAATATATATATTTATACCAATAAATATATATTTATATTTGTATATATATATATATACATACACACACATACAATACTTACACATACATATATATACAAACACACACATATACAATACATACACACACACACACACATACATATTCATATATATACACACACACACATATTCATATATATACACACACACACACATATTCATATATATACACACACACACACACGTGTGTGGGAAGGTGGTCTTTCACACGTGTGTGCGTGTTTGCGGCCGTTGACGTTACCTTCATTTTACTAAGCAGGGTCCTTAAAGCCCTTTTCAGATCGGGGGTCTTCTCCGACGGCGAGACCGCCTGCCACTGCAGACGAGAGTTCAGACTCAGCGCCACGCCCACACACGACATGCTGGGGGCGGGGTCAGGCAAGACGGACAGGTGGGGGGGGCGGTGAGGCGAGTGATGGGGCTAATATGGCGTCCGAGCGCTCAAACAGCTATGAGGATGGGGCTCCGGAGAGGGTGGAGGGGCTTTTGGACAAGGTCAGAGGTCACCCATAACCAAACACCCGTTTGACACCAGGTGGGAATGACACGTCAAGCACAAATGAAACAAGATGGCCGCCGACAGGAAGGGAGACAAGCGCGGCTGCCGCTAAACTACCATGTGACCAATCAGCTGCCTGAGGTGACATGTGACTTGACATGTGACACGAGTGACCACATGACGTGATGGCATAACATGTGATGACATGTGACGTGACAACATGTGACCAGAAGTGATACGACATGTGACATTAATGCATACTTGCCAACCCTCCCAAAATTCCCGGACGAAATTTTCTCCCGAAATTCAGCTGGAGCTGGAGGCCACGCCCCTTCCAGCTCAAACATGCACAGTTCGAAGCTTGGAAGGGAGGATTGCAGGCGGATCTGACGGCATTTAAAGTCATTTTAAAAAACGACTGCTAATCCTCCTCCTTTTTGAACGGACGAGCGCGGAGAATGAAAGTAGGAACACTCCGGAGGCAGAAGTTCATTAAGAGGGGCGGACTCACCGGCTGTCAGCCATGTTTCCGTCACACAGAGGAAGTCAAGTCCGTGGGAAGTGAAGAAATCCTTCAGGATAAACGTTTTGTTTGGCAAAGATCTTGTGTTTACAAGACCGAACATGACGAGGGCCAGCACGTCCAAGGGCGCGGCTAATCCAGGTGGGGACTGACACACAGCCCGCAGGTGGCGGGGGGGAGGAGCCACGAGGCAGGCCAGGTGAAAAAGCTGACTGGGACGTCGAAAAACCAACGTCGAAGTTGATCATATCAGTGGGAAAGGAGCAAAGATCCAACAGTGTTTGGCGGTCATACTCAAGCAGTGAGCTGACAGAGACGAAAATAGACGCAAACAACACAAAAACAAACAGAGCTGACGGCGAGAGACGGCAGGGCAAAGCACATACTGGCGCCATCTTCTGGAAACTCGGAAGTGACGTTACTCAAATAGTGAAAGTTAAGTGTTGTTGTTTTTTTTTTATAGTAACCAGCAAGCACAGTACGTTTAGTAGAACAACTGTATTTTTATTACTGTGTATTTGATGGATGCCGTCTGAAAATCAACTATTTATTTTATTTATATATATAATAAAATAAATATATATAGCTAGAATTCACTGAAAGTTAGCTATTTCATATATATATATATATATATATATATATATATATATATATATATATATGAAGTACTCGAGTTGGTGAATTGGCTGTAAATATACTCTCCTCTTAACCACGCCCCACCCCTGACCACGCCCCCCACACCCTAAAATCGGAGGTCTCAAGGTTGGCAAGTATGCATTAATGACATGGCGTGTGATACGACAAGTGACACAACATGTGACACGACACGTGTAAGGCATGACGTGACATTACGTGGCATACATGATATGTGACACGACATGTAAAAGACATGACATGTAACACGGTATGTGACAACATGTGAAAGACATCACATGTGCCACGTGACATGACATGAATCACAACACTTAACATGACACCTGAAAGTCATGTGGCTTACATGACATGTTACATGACATGATACGACACATGACATGACACGAAACAACACATGACACGACACAACATGACATGTGAAAGTCATGTGACAGACACATGTGACATGACATGAAACAACACGTGAGACGACGCAACATGACATGTGAACGTCATGTGACATGACACGACATGTGACATGACATGAAACAACACGTGACACAACACTTAACATGACACATGAAAGTCACGTGACATGACAAGTAACAACACATGACACTACACAACACGACATGTGAAAGTCGTAACCAACATGACATGTGACACGACATATTGGCACGTAACATGACATGTGACACGACATTTGACATGAATTGTTACAGACATGACATGTGACACGACATGTTGGCACGTAACATGACATGTGACACGACACGTGACTTGAAATGTTACAGAGATGACATGTGACACGACACATGACACCACATATGACATGTTACAGACATGACATGTGATACGACACGTTAAAAGACGTGACAGACATGACATGTGAAACGAAACGTTAAAAGACGTGACAGACATGACGTGAAACGACACGTTTAAAGACGTGACAGGCATGACATGTGAAACGACATGACATGTTACAGGCGTGACATGTGACACGAAAAATGACACAACATATGACATGTGACAGAGATGACATGTGAAACGACACGTTAAAAGATGTGACAGACATGACATGTGAAACGACACATGACATGTTACAGGCGTGACGTGACACGACACATGACACCACATATGACATGTTACAGACATGACATGCGACACGACACGTTAAAAGACATGTGACAGACATGACGTGAAACGACACATGACATGTTACAGACGTGACATGTGACACGACACGTTAAATGACATGTGACACAACATGTTAAATGACATGTGACAGACATGACATGTGAAACGACACATGACTTGCTACAGGTGTGACATGTGACAGGACACGTGACATGACCTGTTACAGATGTGACATGTGACAGGACACGTGACATGACCTGTTACAGATGTGACATGACACAACACATAACATGAGGTGACACAACATGTTACAGACATGACATGCGACTCGTGACAAGCCATGACATCATCCAGCTACTGACCTCTCTGTCAAAGTGGGACAGGGGGGCGTCGCCACAGTCCACGCCGCCGCCCGAGGACAGGGAGCTCTCGGAGGGCGAGGTCATGGCCTGACGTTTGGAGCCGTAGCTGCCGCCTGACAGCTCCCTGCGGAGGGCGCTGCCGTTCTGGGAGGTCGCGCCTGTGACAGGAAGGGGTGTGGGCGGGACAGGAAGTCAGGGGGACGTGGAAGGAAAAAAAAGGGGGCTCCGGAGCGCTGGGACTCACGTATGCCCAGTCCGCTGCTGGCGCTCATGGAACGGCCCGGCTCCCCTCGGTTCTTGGTGATGGACGGGATGCTGACCGAGCCGCTGAATCCTCCGCGGTTCTCCTGAATGCGCACGTTCTGATGGAGATCACACGCATGGTGACAACTTCTTCATCCAACTTTTACTCACATCTTAGGTCACCTAACCATGACATCCAAGTCCCATTCCTGGGTTTAGGATTCCATTCAGAATCCATTCTCACAAAGTATTATTGGGTATACATTTTTGAAATTCTTGAATCGAATCAGAAGCGGGATGAGTAACAATGGCGATTCGGATGTGAATCCATTTTTTTTGTGCCCCCCAACAAATGACGATGGAAAACTTGATGATGATAATAAAGCATGCATTGGTGGCGGCAGCCATGTTTGTCACTTGCCATGGGGAGGTCTTTGAGGATCTGGATCCCGTCTCCTGGTCCCATGTGAGCCACGTGGTTAAAGTTGGTCGGGTTGGAGATCAGCTTGTTCCTCATCTCTGGGTCCCTCAGCATCTCCCTGTCATCACACACATTGTCATCATTTACACACAGGTGTAAAACTCAAGGCCTGCATCATATACATATATATATATATTTATACACATACATATATATATGTATATATATACATATATACACATACATACATACGTATATACACATACATACATATGAATATACACATACATACATATAAATATATATACATATATATATAAATATATACATATATATATTTATACACATACATATGTATATATATACATATATACACATACAAACATATACTTATGAATATATATACATATATATATAAATATATACATGTACAGTATACATATAAATAAATATATACATACATATATAAATATATACATACATACATGCATATATATATACATATACATATATATGCATGAAATCATATATCGCAAATTACTCGATGAAACCATGGTGACCACACCCATACCCACACCCATACCCACGCCCCCCACCACCACTGGTATCTTGGCGGTTTAGGCGAAACCCTGATAAAAACACAAGTATATTCACACACGCATATTAGATACATATATATATATATATAAATATATATATATATACATATATATACATATATACATATATGTATATATACACCTAAACTTGTGTATATATATATATATATATATATATTATATATATACACATTTATATATACACCTAACTCATAAACTTAATTTTTTTTTTGCAAATAATAATTAACCTACAATTTCATGGCTGCAACACGTGCCAAAGTAGTTGGGAAAGGGCTTGTTCACCACTGTGTTACATCACCTTTTCTTTTAAAGGGGAACATTATCACCAAACCTATGCAAGCGTCAATATATACCTTGATGTTGCAGAAAAAAGATCATGTATTTTTTTAACCGATTTCCGAACTCTAAATGGGTGAATTTTGTCGAATTAAACGCCTTTCTGTTTATCGCTCTTTTAGCGATGACGTCAGAATGTGACGTCACCGAGGTAACACACCCGCCGTTTTCATTTTCATATTGCAAACACCGGGTCTCAGCTCTGTTATTTTCCGACTATTTTTTGGAACCTTGGAGACATCATGCCTCGTCGGTGTGTTGTCGGAGGGTGTAACAACACTAACAGGGAAGGATTCAAGTTGCACCACTGGCAAGAATCTGCCGCCAGACCCCCATTGAATTTGCCAGAGTGTCTGCACATTTTACCGGTGATGCTAAGACAGACATGGCATAGAGATGTATGGATAACCTGCAGATGCATTTGCAACGATTAAGTCAACGAAATCACAAAGGTGAGTTTTGTTAATGTTGTTGACTTATGTGCTAATCAGACATATTTGGTCACGGCATGACTGCCAGCTAATCGATGCTAACATACTACGCTAATCGATGCTAACATGCTATTTACGCTAGATGTATGTACATTTGAAACTAGATAACCACATTTAATGCGAAACAAACACTTACCAATCGACGGATTTAAGTTGCTCCAGTGTCACAAGATGCGAAAGTCCTGATTGTTTGGTCCGCACATTTTACCGGCGATGCTAATGCTATGGGCCACTTCATTAGGTACACCCATGCTATGGCCGAATAGCGTCAATAGCTATTCGCTCAATAGCTTCAGTTTCTTCTTCAATTTTGTTTTCGCTATCTGCCTCCATACTCCGACCATCTGTTTCAATAAATGCGTAATCTGTTGAATCGCTTAAGCCGCTGAAATCAGAGTCTGAATCCGAGCTAATGTTGCTATATCTTGCTGTGGTAACCGCCATGTTGTTTGTATTGGCAGCACTGTATGACGTCACAGGGAAATGGACAGTCGCATCGCAAGTAGCGAAAATCAAGAACTTTAAAGCTTTTTTTAGGGATATTCCGGGGGGGGTAAAATTTTGAAAAAAACTTCAAAAAATAAAACAAGCCACTGGGAACTGATTTTTACTGTTTTAACCATTTTGAAATGGTGATAATGTTCCCCTTTAACAACACTCAATAAATGTTTGGGAACTGAGGAAACTAACTGTTGAAGCTTTGAAAGTGGAATTCTTTCCCATTCTTGTTTTATGTAGAGCTTCAGTCGTTCAACAGTCCAGGGTCCCCGCTGTCGTATTTTACGCTTCATAATGCGCCACACATTTTTGATGGGAGACAGGTCTGGACTGCAGGCGAGCCAGGAAAGTACCCGCACTGTTTTTTTTTTACGAAGCCACGCTGTTGTAACACTTGTCTTGCTGAAATAAGCAGGGGCGTCCATGATAACGTTACTTGGATGACAACATATGTTGCTCCAAAACCTGTATGGACCTTTCAGCATTAATGGTGCCTTCACAGATGTGTAAGTTACCCATGCCTTGGGCACTAACACACCCCCATACCATCACTGATGCTGGCTTTTCAACTTTGCGCTTATAACAATCCGAATGGTTATTTTCCTCTTTGTTCCGGAGGACACCACGTCCTCTGTTTCCAAATATAATTTGAAATGTGTACTCGTCAGACCACAGAACACCTTTACACTTTGCATCAGTCCATCTTAGATGAGCTCGGGCCCAGCCAAGCCGGCAGCGTTTCAGGATATTGTTGATAAAAACGGGTTTGGCTTTGCATAGTAGAGTTTTAACTTGCACTTACAGATGTAGCAACCAACTATAGTTACTGCCAGTGGTTTTATGAAGGTTTCCAGAGCCCATGTGGTGATATCCTTTACACACTGATGTCGGTTTTTGATGCAGTACCGCCTGAAGGATCAAAAGTCCGTAATATAATCGCTTACGTGCAGTGATTTTCTCCAGGTTCTCTGAACTTTTTGATGATTTTACGGACCGTAGATGGTAAAATCCCTAAATTTCTTGCAATACCTCGTTGAAGAATGTTGTTCTAAAACTGTTCGACAATTTGCTTACAAAGTGGGAATATGGGTTGAAAATGATTTGCAAATAATTGTATTACATCTAACACAATTCCTCAACTCATATGGAAACAGGGTTTGTATTTTTATTTTTATTTTTTTACAGTGTACGTAACAGATTCGGTTTGACACCTGTGCACGACAACAATAGTTTGATGTATTTTTACTGCCTGTACAAGAATGAAGTAGTGTGTTTGGGTTCCTTGTTGCCACATCCTTCACTTAATGCGTGAGTGAAGAATGTACTACCGACTAGTTTCCATGTCAGAGGTTTAAAAAGATCATTTCAAGGACCGTATTTTGCCCAGGTATGCTGTAATCAAGACTTCTTCACCTTTTTGACATCGTGGCCCAACTTTTTCCTTTACACTCAAATATTAACACTGCATTAGTATTCTTACTCATGACTGTAATCCTATTCAATAATTATATATACCTCCTTGTCAAAAAAGCTAGTGTTCGTGACAAATATTTTTTTTAGGTCAGGCAAAATGGAAAAATAAAAACTACCAAATATACTGCATAAGAAGAGACTCCAATAACTGATAGACAATACATTTGTGCTAAAAGAAAATAAACAATGTTTCTTAACTAAACTATCTGTAAAATTAAAGCGCAAATCAAAATACAGCTTCACCACTTGTGTTATAATTTTTGCGCCTAAGACTTTATCTCCTGACTTCGTCTTATGTTACTGCCACAAGTGGTGGAAAAGTGTATTCCAACTGAGGACCACCGCAACAAAAACACTTTTTGAAGCACAGCTGTGGAGTAAGGGGGTCATAATTGATGATGAATAAATGTTTGATGTTACCTCCTCTGCTGAATTCGCTCCTCCTCAGGCACCCTAAAGGAGAAGCGTCTCTTGCTGTTCATGCTGCGCACCAACTGCTTCCGGCTGTTGTCCGACGTCTCCGGCACCACTAGCTCGTCGCCCTCTGCAGGATCACCACAAAACCACAAGCAGGGAGTCATACAGTAGAGCTTACGATTCAAAAGCCTTCTTTCATTCATTGTCCCAAAAACAAGAATTGTATTCTTGTTAAGAGCATCTTACCGGCTGTTTTGTTTCTGAAATAGATGAGGCGCACGGTTTCCAGACCCAGCAGGTTCAAGGAGCCATCGACATTCAAAGGACGCACCTGCAGTCACACGCATTATTATATGTTATTTCATCGCCTGTTCCATCTCCAATCAAACATGTCAACACACCCCTGCTTTGTCACGACTCAGCATATTCGCTGGCGAAATCACATCGAACACTTAAATGAAGGTGCAAAAATAAGTGTTATGTAAGAAAGGCTTCATAAAGTGTAAGAAAATAGTGCAAAGTGTGAAAATGTAAACAGAGAAACATGAAAATAACTATTTACTGTAGATTTAGTAGCAGGAAATTACGACTGTGTAATGTTAGTATTATATTATACATGATAAATATTAGTGTTATATTATTATAAATATTATATTACATTACAAATATTATAATGTTTTACTTTATTCGCTGTGTTTATCCCACACTTGAAAGGATGTACCAATGCTGAATGTGGCTTCTGGATTTCACTCAAAAGACCAGACCGTTTTTCGTTTTATTTTGCAACAGTTTCTCTAAATGAAGAAACAGCTTCTTTTTTTTTTTTCAGTCTTTTTAGCAGTCTTTTCAGTAGACTTTTTAGCAGTTTTTACCAGTCTTTACATGAAAAACCTTGAAGGACAAAACACCACAAGATTAACATGCTGTAAAAAAATCAATTAATTATCAATCCCTTTGTTTACAATTATTAATTAGGCTATCAACTCTTAACTAATTGAAAAAGTGCAAGAAAATGGAAATAATCGTTTCCCTTTAGGTTAAAACAGATTTTAAATTGTCTCAAGGTAAATGCACCCAGATAAATATAAAATACATTTAACCCCAGAAACACAATAGATAAATGCAGCAGAAAACCCAATATACAAATACATAAATACCTGACCAATTAACTACCTATTTTAGATACATATTTAAAATCCATATCCAATATAACTTATTATTAATTTAGCAGCGAAACACTCAATCATAAACACTGTCTACTGGTAGAAAAATGCCTCGTTTCCGATGCCCTCACTATCAGCCAATGATCCAGCACAGTTAAATCCAACACTACATGCACACAACTCCTAAATAATTTTTTGTTATGCAGTAATTATTTGAATATTATATCGGTCAATATCAGTATTTATTATTTTTTTATGACCTAGGGAGAATAAGGACGAGGATAAATATATATTTTATTTGAATTGTAACTTTCTCTGATTATAATCTCTTAGTTGTCGAGGTGGAAAAGAAATATCAACACAAGTATGGAAAACACAAACAGTGTAAACAAAATAGTAAAGTCCCATTGAACACTTAAACAATAAACCCTTAAAATGAAATAATATGTAAGAAATGCTTCATAAAGTGTAAGAAAATAGTGCACAGTGTGAAAATGAAAACATAGAGAAACCTGAAATTTTTTCTGAATTTTCTGCAGGTTTAGTGGCCTAAGGTGGTGTGCTATTAGGGGTCTTGCCTTGCATCATTTACAGACCACATTGGTCTGACGCCGGTCCCTTTTGAAATACCCAAAAAACTGACTTTTTCTCTTTTATCTACAATTTCTTCATTTTCACTCTCTCTTCTTGCATGCAGGGAATCAACCAAACTAGATAGTTGATACTGTTACCTGATTGGCTGCTAGTGCGTCACTCCTATGGAGTGAAATTACTGCTAAAGTTCCACAAACACACAAAAATATTTTTACTCATGCCCAACAATTCACAAGTGTAAAAACTATTTGACAAATATAACAATTATTTGTAAGTTTAAGAAGTATTTTCTTGAATTAAAAAAATATATTTGCAAGTCAAAAAACTTCAAACAAAAATCTATTCGAAAATATAAACACAATTTTCTGCGATTACAGAAAAATCCCAAATATAAAAACAATTTTCCTCAGATAAAAAAATATTCGCATCTATGAAAACAATTTCATAAAAAAAAAAAAATGCAAATATGAGAACCATTTTCTTGAAATAAACGATTCGCAACTATGAAAACAATTTTCTTGAATTAAAAAAATGATTCGCAACCTTAAAAACACGTTTCTTGAAATAAAATAAATAATTCTCAAGTATAAAAACTATTTCCTTCAAAGAAAAAAAATGTTGAAAGCGTAAAAACAATTTTCTGCAATTAAAATAAAAATGTTTGCAAGTATAACTATTTTTTTCAATTGAAAATAAAATTATTTGGAACTATATCAACATTTTCTTCAAACAAAAAAACAAAAGATTCTCAAGTATACATTTTTTTTTATTCTAGTTTGGAGTGAGATCGGTAGGTCGTGAGTTCAAATCCCGGCTGAGTCATACCAAAGACTATAAAAATGGGACCATTACCTCCCTGCTTGGCACTCAGCATTAAGGGTTGGAATTGGGTGTTAAATCACCATAAATGATTCCCAGGCGCGGCACCGCTGCTGCCCACTGCTCCCCCCACCTCGCAGGGGGTGATCAAGGGTGATGGGTCAAATGCAGAGAATAATTTCGCCACACCTAGTGTGTGTGTGACAATCATTGGTACTTTAACTATAAAACTTCTGGCAGTGATATTGCACTCTGTGTGATCCACACACATGCACTCAGAGCACCCGTAATTCGCACTCTACACAGACAGGTGGTGCTGTTGAGTCAATTAAAGGCCAACAGGGTTACTCTATTTTGCGCATGGTGCCGTCCGCCAATAAAAACTAAGAAAAAAAAGCAGGGTGGGGTTAAAAATGGCGGACAGGAGAGGGGAATAAAGCTCAATCTGTAAATTAGCATGTATTTTATTGAACCCTCGTTGTAAATCATGCAACGTTTCCCCAGTCTTCTGTCCGCCATTTCCCCCCCCCCCAGTCTTCTGTCCGCCATCCCCCCCCACCACCCTGCTTCTTTTTCTTTGTTATTTTAGGCAGACGGCACCATGCGCACATGACAGCAGCTCTGACACCCATTAATTCTCAGTCCTGAGGATTGACTGTATTCGAATGCGACTCCAGTGTCCCCCACAAGAGGGAGCCGTAGGAGCCCAGTTGCTTCCTTTCAAAAGGCGGAGCTACGCACCTTCTTGAGGGGAATGGTCTGAATCCAGTCCATGGTGTTGACGTCAAACACGTCCACGGCGTTCTCGCTGTATACCGACAGGTAGGGAGCGTTGTAGCCTGAAGTGAAAATCCACGTGAGCGTCCTTTGTTATGGTCAAGGGTCAGACTTAGACGACACTTACAGGCGGCGTTGGGGACTGCGGGCCACATGAGCTCCTGCTGACGAGATCTGCGACCCTGTGAGTCCACGTAGACTCCGATGGCACTGAAGCACAGCAGCAACTCCTTGCCGGAGATCTCCACGGCACACAGGGCGTCCAGGTTCTGCTGGGGGATGAAGGCCAGGGTGTGATCCTCGGGGTGCAGCAGGACGACTGGAGACACGTCCCCGTGGACACTGTGGACACCAGCGGACCAGGGTTTGAGTCCCCAACACAAATGAAGAGTTACACTTAGGGCCCTACCAAGGGTTCGTACACCTTTTGCATGGCCAAATTCAAGCACTTTTTAAGGAATTTCTAGATCAATTTTCCAGTTTTTCCAGTACTCTTCATAAGGCAAAAAACTGTGTGAATCTATCCATAGCCTTGTTGTTTGAGGTCACCAAATGCTCTCTGTAGGAAAAATACGGCAAATCTGCTAAAACCTAAGCCTAACAGTGAACCAGCAGCTATCATTAACTGAATGAGGCATGTACCCCGCCTTCTGCCCGATTGTAGCTGAGATAGGCACCAGCGCCCCCGCGACCCCAAAAGGGAATAAGCTGTAGAAAATGGATGGATGGATGGATGAATGAGGCATAGACAATGAAGCAGTGTTTCTGTAGACTATTCAATGTCATTAGTGTTTGCAAACGTGTCTCCAGTTCTGTTTTTTAAAAATGTTTTGTTCTTTTTCTTACTTACAGCACTCAGTGACATCGAACAGCAGGGATTAATTCACACCGTATTTGTGCTTGTAAACTGCATAATGTGATTTAAATACACGCACCTTCAAAATGTCAATTTCACTCATTTATTAACAAAACTGTCCTACATTAATACAAGGATAATAAATTAAAGGAAAATATTTTGTTTGTTTCACACAACCTCAATCACCTTTTATTAAGCATAGCTAGCCTAATAACTGTGGCTATGATAACAAATTAACAAAAAGACAAAAGTTTACTTTTTTTTTGCTTTCACTTAGTAGCCAGACAAGTTAAGTAGACAACGAAAATAGTAATGCAAGAAATGCATACAACCATGTTGTGTAAAAACTACAAAATCATTCATTTAACTCAGCTCTAAGTTGTGAAAAAGGTTACAAATTACACATTATATGACCTTCACAATACAAACGAGTCCAATAATGTAACCTTTTTAATTCAATTAACCAAAACAACAAAATGTAACTTGTTTGCTTTAACTGAGGTAGTCAGACAAGTTAAGTAGACAACCCAAATTATGGAGCAAAAAATAAATCGAACCATGATGCATAAAAACTCTAAATCATTGACATTAAAGGTTAAAAATTACAAATGACCTTCACAATGCCAACAAATCCGAAAAGTGCTAATTAATTTATTTTTGCATACTTTGCAGCAGGCTACATGTGTATACGGTCTACGTTTTACCCATAGTTTGTACTTTTCATTTTCCGTCCAATGTTCATTTAAACGTAAACCTCCCGGCATGATAGACTGATGCACCACTGTCCTCTTGGGGGCGACACAGAGTTCTGGTATGATAACAACCTAATGTAAGGGCTCGTGCAAAGCCAACAGATTTTTAAGGAAACTTTTTTTATGTTTTGCCATTTTATAATTAGCCTATTGAGTCGGACTGCCGAGAAATATGATGAACTTGTCCAAGCATTTACAAGCACTTCACCCAAAAATCTAGCATTTTTCAAACCTTGAAAAGACAACATTAAAATCCAAGCATTTTTGATGTTTTTGAGCACCCATACAAACCCTGCCTACCATTTTTGATGTTGTTTTTAATCTGCTGGTTAAAACTAAAGAAACTCAAGATTGAAAACAAAACTATACCACTGTTTTTAAACTGTCGACTGACCTGCCAGTTTTTTTTTTACCGTAAAACGTACAATTGTTTATACAGTGTATTACTGTAAAATGAAAAATGGTGCCACATGTTTCCACGTAAATAAACTTGCAGCTCAATCGAAAAAATTGGAAAACGGTAATGCATTTTTTTTTCAATTTACAGTAATATGCTATAAAAAACGCTATAAATTTTACTGTAAAAGTCTGGAATGGAAACTAAGCTGTCAGTGTTTTACTGTTAAAAAAAACAGTGGTACAACATATGACGTTAAAAACACAGTTACATTTTAGCAATAAAACTGTCAGTTTTTTTCTGTCAAATCTACTGTTGGGTTCTTCTGTACCTGTAGCGAGCGAAGCCGGACTGATAGCCCACATAGAGGCGCTCGTTGAGCAGACCCATCCACTGGACAATCCCAGGAGCCTGAAGCTCCCGCAGACGACGGTGACGAGCCTTGCTCTTGTTGACCTGCAGCAGATGAAGACATGTTGGACTTGCATAATCTTAGTACGAGTGCAAGACTAACCTCTTACTTAAAGACTGACACAATCTTAGTACGAGTGCGAGACTAACTTCATACTTAAAGACTGACACGATCTTAGTACGAGTGCAAGATTAACCTCATACTTAAAGACTGACACAATATAAGTACGAGTGCAAGACTAACTTCATACTTAAAGACTGACACGATCTTAGTACGAGTGCAAGACTAACCTCTTACTTAAAGACTGACACAATCTTAGTACGAGTGCGAGACTAACTTCATACTTAAAGACTGACACGATCTTAGTACGAGTGCAAGATTAACCTCATACTTAAAGACTGACGCGAGCTTGGTACGAGTGCAAGACTAGTCTTGTACTTAAAGCCTGACCCAATCTTAGTACTAGTGCAAGACTAACCTCGTACTTAAAGACTGACACAATCTTAGTACGAGTGAAAAACTAACCTCGTACTTAAAGACTGACGATCTTAGTACGAATCCAAAATTAACGTTGTACTTAAAGACTGACACGATCTTAATACGAGTGCAAGACAAACCTCATACTTAAAGACTGACACAATCTTAGTAAGAGTGAAAGACTAACCTCGTACTTAAAGACTGACACAATCTTAGTACGAGTGAAAAACTAACCTCATAATTACAGACTGATAATCTTAGTGCGAGTCCAAAATTAACGTTGTACTTAAAGACTGACAGGATCTTAGTACGAGTGCAAGACAAACCTCATACTTAAAGACTGACGCGATCTTGGTACGAGTGCAAGATTAACCTCGTAATTAAAGACTGACACAATCTTAGTACGAGTGCAAGACTAGTCTTGTACTTAAAGCCTGACACAATCCTAGTACTAAAGCAAGACTAACCTCGTACTTAAAGACTGACACAATCTTAGTACGAGTGCAAGACTAACCTGGTACTTAAAGACCGACAATCTTAGTAAGAGTCCATAATTAACGTTGTACTTAAAGACTGACACAATCTTAGTACGGGTGCAAGACCAACCTCGTAGTCAAAGAGTGACAATCTTAGTAAGAGTCCATAATTAACGTTGTACTTAAAGACTGACACGATCTTAGTACGGGGGCAAGACTAACCTCTTACTTAAAGACTGACACGATCTTAGTACGGGTGCAAGACTAACCTCTTACTTAAAGACTGACACAATCTTAGTACGGGTGCAAGACCAACCTCGTACTTAAAGAGTGACAATCTTAGTAAGAGTCCATAATTAGCGTTGTACTTAAAGACTGATACGATATTAGTACGGGGGCAAGACTAACCTCTTACTTAAAGACTGACACAATCTTAGTACGAGTGCAAGACTAATCCCGTACTTAAAGACTGACACAATCTTAGTATGAGTCCAAGACTAACATTGTACTTAAAGACTGACAATCTTAGTACAAGTGTAACATTAACGTCGTACTGAAAGACCGACGCGATCTTAGTACGAGTGCAAGACTAACCTCTTACTTAAAGACTGACACAATCTTAGTACGAGTGCAGGACTAACCTTGTACTTAAAGACTGACGCGAGCTTGGTACGAGTGCAAGATTAATCTCGTAATTAAAGAGTGACACAATCTTAGTACGACGGCAAGAATAGTCTTGTACTTAAAGCCTGACACAATCTTAGTACAAGAGCAAGACTAACCTCGTACTTAAAGACTGACGCGATTTTGGTACGAGTGCAAGATTAATCTCGTAATTAAAGACTAACACAATCTTAGTACGAGTGCAAGACTAGTCTTGTACTTAAAGCCTGACACAATCTTAGTACTAGTGCAAGACTAGTCTTGTACTTAAAGTGTGACACAATCTTATTACTAGTGTAAGACTCACCTAATACTTAAAGACTGATACAATCTTAGTACGAGTGCAAGACTAACCTCATATTTTAAGACTGCCAATCTTAGTACGAGTCTAAAATGAAGGTTGTACTTAAAGACTGACACGATTTTAGTATGAGTGCAAGACTAACCTCTTAAAGACTAACACAATCTTAGTACGAGTGCAAGACTAACCTTGTACTTAAAGACTGACAATCTTAGTACGAGTGCAACATTAACGTCGTACTGAAAGACCGACGCGATCTTAGTACGAGTGCAAGACTAACCTCGTACCTAAAGAGTGACACGATCTTATTACGAGGGCAAGACTAATCTCGTACTTAAAGACTGACGCGATCTTAGTACCTCGTAACATATGATCTGCCTCTTCATGGCCACACACAAACACGTGAGCGAGCCATTTCGCACGGGCCCGGAGACTACGGTCTGGCAGCCCTTGGTCTCGGTCAGCTTGTAGGACTCGATCTCGCGGCCGTCTAAGGCCTGCGAGGGGAAGAGGCGCACGTGTCGGTTCCTGCCCGAGATGACGGCCAGCAGCTGCTCATGAGGGATCAGGTCGATGTGGTGCACCTTCTTGTTGTCGCCCACACGGATGATTTCTGCAATCAGCATGGATTGTGGATTATACTTGTAGGTCATGCCTGATCCTGGATCTGGGTCTTACCGTCTTTTGTGACATGGACCACATAAAGACCCTCCTCGTTGCCCAGGGCCACACGCTCATGATCTGAGGGCAGAAAGACGACATGAAGGTCAGTGTTGAGTACAAAGTCCGACCCGCAATAAAATGTTGATTTAATTTAAATAACATAAATATGTGCAATAAAAGATTAATGAGGTGAAATTTTGATTAATAACACATTTTTTTTTCATTTAATACTGTCATTGCTCAAAAAATAATAATGAATAAAATCAATGTTATGAATTATTGACATCTTTAAGTCTTTAGTTACTTCACATTATATATTTCCACTTTGACATTTTCTTAAGATTTCTGTTTGCTAAAAAAAAAAAAAAAGTTTTTTTTCTGACAAAAACGTGTAATTGACAAATAGATCTAAAGTTTGTCTAGAGATATATGCCTTGAAAGTAAAATTAAAAATTTGTTGTAACATTTTTTATGAGAGGGATCCTTTTGGGTCCCCAAGAATTTTAGTGGGATTTCTTTTTAAACTTTAAAACTGTCTTTGCTCAAAAAATAATAATGAATCAATGTTGTTAAAAGTTATTGACATCTTTAAGGCTCTAACTACTTCACATCAAATATTCCACTTTGAAATGTTTTTTGGACGGAAAATATTGCATATTTTGTATGTTTGTAATACAAAACTAAAAAAGGGCTTAAATCAAACAAAAATGATAAAAAAAAATATTCACTGATTGATCTGAAGTTGATCAAGCGATTTACGCATTGGAAACTTAAAAATATATATAATTTTAAACATTTTTAGGAGTGGGACCCTGTTTTGGGACCAAAGAATTTTAGTGAGATTTTTTTATTTCATTTAAAAAACTGTCATTGCTCAAGTGATGATAATAAAAAAATCAATGTTGTTATGAATTATTGACTTATTTAAGGCTCCAATTATGTGACATCAAATATTCCACTTTTAAATATTATTTTGGTGTAATGTTGCATATTTTGTGTGTTTGTCATTACAACCAACAACAAAACTACATTAACAATAATAACAAATTATAAATCAAAGGACAGATCTGAAGTTGATCAAGACATTTAAGTTTTAAAAAAGTACAAACACATGTTATGACTTTTAACACTTTGATGAGTGGGACCATTTTAGATCCCCAAGACTTTGTGGGATCAAAATCCATCCATCCATCCATTCTCTACCGCTTATTCCCTTTGGAGTCGCGGGGGGCGCTGGTGCTTATCTCAGCTACAACCGGGTGAACCCTGGACAAGTCGCCACCTCATCGCAGGGGCGGGATCAAAACCAATGTTATGAAATATTGGCTGTAAAAACTTCACATAAAATATTACACTTAGTCATTTTTTAGAGGGAAACTATTGCATATTTTGTGTGCTTGTAATTCAAAAAAATATATATCTTTGACAAAAAGTGCTTAAATCAAACAAAAGTTATAAAAACGTATAATTGACAAATAGATATGAAGTTGATCTTGACAATTATGCATTTTTTTACGAGTGGGATCTGTTTGGGTACACAAGAATTTTAGTGAGATTTTTTTTAATCTAAAACTGTCATTGCTCCAAATTAATGATAAAAAAAAAAAAAAAATCAATGTTATGAATTATTGACATACTTAAGGCTCCAATTACCTAACATCAAATATTCCACTTTGGATTATTATTTTGGTAAAATATTGCATATTTTGTGTGTTTGCCATAAAATAAAGTAGTCTCTGACAAAAAAGGGCATACAACAAACAAACGAAAAACATGAAGGTAATAAAAAACATAAAGCGACAAATAGATCTCAAGTTGATCGAGAGATTTAAGCGTCATTATATAATATATAATCTTTGAATATAATAAGATTTTATTTTTCACCCCTCGGGGATTAAACTTGAAGAATGAAAAAATTAAATACTATATTGATCTTGAAAATGAAAAATAATGTTTAGATTTTTCAGCATGTGACCCTCAGTAGAAGAAGTTTGGACCCACCCCCCCCGTTCTAATTGCTGCTCCATGATGAAGATGACATCATCCTATCATCTCCAAGCAGGTGGCATCTCACCTATGATGGCCGCAGATTGCGTGGTCTTGATGAGCGGCAGCGTGCTGTCGTACGCCTCCTTGGGCACGTAGACGAAGCGCTCCTTCAGCTTGTTCTTCCTGAGGATGCGGTGAAGCTCATTGAGGAGACCCACCCACTTGTTCCTCTCCTGGTCGCTGTCGGCCAGAATCAAGATGGAGGGCTTGTGGCTGCTGGTGGGGGAGAGCTGGGACGCCGTCACCTGTGGAGACCAAGGATATGGAACTTTTTATTGCACAATTCTAGGCCTCTTAGAAACGTTCCACATGAAACAGATTGTTGTGTCTGTGCCTTCTAAAGAGGAAAAAACTGCTAGCAAGAGGTGGATGACAAGGTAGGTCATAGCGGTTCTACTGTTTCGACGATGAATAAAATAAAAAAATTCTACAGCGCTCCATGTACATGAGTCAACACACACACGGCACTTACTAGAAGAAACAGTGTTGTGACAGAAGAGTATTATCATCAAAAGGTTCAGAGAATCTGGAGAAATCACTGCACGTAAACGGCAATGCCCGTGACCTTGGATCCCTCAGCAAGACTGCATCAAAAAGCAACATCAGTGTCTAAAGCATATCACCACATGGGCTCAGGAACACTTCAGAAAACCACTGTCAGTAACTACAGTTTGCCGCTACATCTGTAAGTGCAAGTTAAAACTCTACTATGTAAAGCCAAAGCCATTTATCAACAACACCCAGAAATGCTTCGCTGGGCCCGAGCTCATCAAAGATGGACTGATGCAAAGTGGAAAATATATTAACTTATAATATTAACTTATCCCCTTTTCTCTGGTATTGTTCCTCTAGCATTCAATACAGCATTTATTAATCCTCTGCTCAAAATATTAACCTCGATCCTGACCTCATGGTAAACTACCGGCCAGTGACGCACCTCCCCTTTATCTCAAAAATCCTCAAAAAAATTGTTGCACAGCAGCTAAATAAACACTTAGCGTCTAACAATCTCTGTGGACCTTCACCAAAATTATCTATTGCTAACTATGAATGCTGACGCGTCATCCATGTTACTACTACTTGCGTTCAAAATCGTCGATCATAACATTCATCCATCCATCTTCCTCCGCTTATCCGAGGTCGGGTCGCGGGGGCAGCAGCCTAAGCAGGGAAGCCCAGACTTCCCTATCCCAAGCCATTTCGTCCAGCTCTTCCCGGGGATCCCGAGGCGTTCCCAGGCCAGCCGGGAGACATTGTCTTCCCAACGTGTCCTGGGTCTTCCCAGTGGCCTCCTACCGGTTGGACGTGCCCTAAACACCTCCTTCGGGAGGCGTATTAGCACATATCAAAACACGTACTGGTATGTCAGACTGAGCCTTTTCTTGGTTTAACTCATATAGTACCGACAGGATGCAATGCATCTCCCATAACAACGTGAACTCGGATTATATTCAGGTAACGTGTGTAGTTCCACAGGGTTTGGTTTTGGCCCTGCACTCTTCAGCATCAACATGCTTATAGATAAAGGGGAGAGGTATCATGTATAGAAGGGTTAAAATAACTCACGCGGAATATGCTGGAGATGTCTTTGCGGCTGGCGTGGATGACGTCGGAGGCCAGGACGGAGCTGACTGAAAACTCTTCGTCCCTGGAAGAGCAAAGAGGATATTCTCATTGATTTTATTCTCAGCACTTAAAACAGGACTGTTCAGTTTTTTCTGGATCAGGTGTCAAACTGGATTTCGTTGAAGACCACTTCGCAGTTATGTTTGCCATAAGAGGGTGACATATATATATATATATATATATATATATATATATATATATATATATATATATATATGAGTTGGTAGAGTAGCTGTAACAGCAATCTGAGGGTTACTGGTTCAATCCCCATCTTCTACCAGCCTAGTCACGTCCGTTGTGTCCTTGGGCAAGACGCTTCACCCTTGCTCCTGATGGGTCCTGGTGAGCGCCTTGCATGGCAGCTCCCGCCGTCAGTGTGTGAATTTGTGTGTGAATGGGCGAATGTGGAAATACTGTCAAAGCGCTTTGGGCTCCTTAAAAAAAGGGGTAGAAAATGGATACATGGATGATACAGCAGAGGATTGGGAGAATGTCATGTGGTCGGATGAAACTAAAATAGAACTTTTTGGTATAAACTCAACTCGTCGTGTTTGGAGGAAGAAGAATACTGAGTTGCATCCCAAGAACACCACACCTACTGTGAAGCATGGGGGTGGAAACATCATGCTTTGGGCCTGTTTTTCTGCTAAGGGGACAGGACGACTGATCCTTGTTCAGGAAAGAATGAATGGGGCCATGTATTGTGAGATTTTGAGCCAAAATCTCCTTCCATCAGTGAAAGCTTTGAAGATGAAACCTGGCTGGGTCTTCCAGCATGACAATGATCCCAAACACACTGCCCGGGCAACGTTGGAGTGGCTACGTAAGAAGCATTTGAAAGTCCTGGAGTGGCTTAGCCAGTCTCCAGACCTCAGCCCCATAGAATATTTGTGGAGGGAGTTCAAACTCCGTGTTGCTCGGCGACAGCCCCAGAACATCACTGCTCTCGATAAGATCTGCATCGAGGAATGGGTCAAAATACCAGCTACTGTGTGTGCAAACCTGGTGAAGACCTATAGTAATCGTTTGACCTCTGTTATTGCCAACAAAGGTTATATTACAAAGTATTGAGTTGAATTTTTGTTATTGACCAAATACTTATTTTCCGCCATAATTTACAAATAAATTCTTTAAAATTCCTACAATGTGAATTCCTGGATTTTTTTTTCACATTCTGTCTCTCACAGTTGAAGTGTACCTATGATGAAAATTACAGACCTCTGTCCTCATTTTAAGTGGGAGAACTTGCACAATCGGTGGCTGACTAAATACTTTTTTTACCCCACTGTATATTTATAAACACATATACATATATATATATATATATATATATATGTATAAACACATTTACATATACATACATATATATATGTATATTTATAAACATACATATTCATACATATTTATATATATATATACATATATAAATACATATATATACATATACATTTTTTACGTACACTTAAAACAAATCTGTAGATTTCATAGTAAAAAAAACTAGCAACTCCATTACCAGAATTGTACCATAAAATGTACAGTGTTTTACAACATATTATAAAAAATGAAAAATAGTACCAGAGTTTGTTTTTTTTATTGTGGCAACTGAGCTGCCAGTTTTTTTTACCGTAAAGAAGATGTGGTACTATTATTCCATTTACTTTTCATAGTAAAGTTCATAAACTTCATAAAATTCACTGTAAAAACATCAACACATTGTATTTTAAGGTATAAAAAAAACTGGCAGCTAAGTCACCTAAAATATTACTGTAAGACATACAGCAGATTAGTTGGCAGAATTTTAAAGTAAAAAGTAAAGTAAAGTAGTGGGGGTTTTTCTTTACAGCAAAATATTGTAAATGAAAACGTTATCAAGTGAACTGACAGTTTTTTACCGTAAAAAAATGTGGTACCGTTTTTACATTTATAGTAATACACCGTAAAAACAACATCCGTAGATTTTACGGTAAAAAAACTGGCAGCTCAGTCAACAGATTTTTCCCGCAAAAAACGACCGTATAGTTTTTTTCAATCTACATTAACAATTTACACCACCAAAAATTTGTGTAAAATTCTGGCAACTAAGCTGCCGTTTTTTTCCTTAAAAAAAAAGATCAGTGGTACGTTTTTTTCATTTACCCTAATCTGTTGTAAACAAATACTGAGCGTATGAAGTGATACAGCCTGCCTGGATGAGAGGGTGAATGAATTATGAGGTCATACCTCATGTCGATGACTTGGCTCACGACGACACTCGGCTGCGTTGTCTTGCCTTCGCCAAGCTCGTAGAGGAAAAGTTTGAAGTCGCACACCACCGCCACCGCCCTCTGCCAGCCCTTCTTCACCCCCGTTGGTTTGGGCACCTTCAAATGTTTAGACACACACGTGAATATTATCCTAACACACGTAAGTAATATCATAACACATGTGAGTAATATAACACATGAATACCATTATACTACACGTGCACAATATCATAACACGTGAATAATATCATAACACACGTGCATAATATTGTAACACACGTAAATAATATCGTAACACACGTGAATAATATCGTAATACACTTGAATAAAACCGTGGCACACGTGCATAATATCGTAACACACGTGGATAATATCGTAACACGTAGTAGCGCAACATGCGCGAGTAATATAACACGTGTGAATAACATTGTAACACACTATATATATACAGTACAGGCTAAAAGTTTGGACACCTCAAGAATCCAATCTATTTGTTACCAAAAAATCAAACCAAAAACCCCAAAAATCGATTTGAATAGTTACACACAGGAATAAAATCGAATAGTTACCCCCAAGAATCGAATTAAATCATTACCAATAAGAAGTGAATCAAATCTTGTGGTGCCCTAGTACCCACCCTCCTCTTGTTCCGAATAAAATCATTACCCCAAGAATCGATTCGTTTACACCCAAAAAAGCAAATTGAATTTTTAAACCCAAGAATCGAATCGTTACCCCCGAGAATCAAATTGAATCGTTAACAAGAATCGAATAAAGACCTACAAAAAAATCAAATTGAATTATTTCACCCAAGAATCGAATCGACTTGTTACCCCCCAAGAATCGGATCAATTTGTTACTCCCAAGAATCGAATCATTACACCCAAAAACCGAACTGAATCGTGACACCCAATAATCGAATCGTTCCCCCTGAGAATCCAATAGTTACCAAGAATAGAATCCAAACCTTCAAAAGATCGCATTGAATCATTAAAATCAAGAATTGAATCGACTCATTACTCCCAAGAACCGAATCAAATTGTTACCCTGGAGAATTGAAACAAATCGAGTGGTGTCCAAATATTCACAGATCTAGTATACACCCTCTTCTTGGTCTGAATCAAATTTTTACCTCCCAAAAACAAATCAAATCATTACCCCAGAGAACCGTTTCACCTAAAAATCAAATCGTTTCCCCCAAAAATCGAATCAAAACCTTAAAAAAAAATCGAATTGAATCATTACACCCGAAGAATTGAATCGCATTGCTACACCCCTTAGAATCAAATCAAATCGTTACCCCGAAGAATCAAATCGAACCATGGGGTGCCCAAATAATCACAGCCCTATTATCCACCCTCCACTTGTTCTGAATCGAATAGTTACCCCCAAGAAATAAATCGAATAGTTACACCCAAGAATTGAATCCAATAGTGACCCCCAAGAATCTGACTTCCTGCTAAACTACTGTCCGGTGTCACACCTCCCATTTATCTCGAAAATCCTGTAAAAAAAAAAAAAAATAGTTGCACAGCAGTGAAATGAACAAGATTCAAGATTCACAGCCTGAGTATCCAACCACTTCTTCCTATGAATCGAATAGTCACCCTAGGAATCGAATCAAATCTTTAGGTGCCCAAATATTCCCACCCCTAATGTCTGGTGATACCAAAGTAAGTGCACAGTGACACACCTTGTACTTTCACTGTGAAGGTACTTATTTGCGAGCGGCACTCACCCTGACGTGGCCCTCGTAGGCGGTACCAATGCCCCTCTGAGTGTCGATGCCCAGTGGTCCTTTGGTTTGATCTTGTGGAACGGGACAAACAGCTGGAGCCTTGTCTGCACATGTCACGTGGCAGGAGAAGTTGCACACTGCACCAAAAGACAAACAGGAAGTAGTTTGGAAAGTGCATGAATATCGACGGTATTTATGTACATGATTAAAAGGGGTGTACAAAGTGTGGCCTCATTTGTTATTTGCCAAAAACACCTTTGACAAAAAGGCTGAACATGGCTTGGATTAGAAAACAAACACAAAAACAAAGGAGAAATGGAACCAGCCCAATTCCGGCCAAATTTAAGACCTGAAAACTAGAGATGTCCGATAATATCGGACTGCAGATATTATCAGCTTTAAAAATGTAATATCGGAAATTGTCAGTATCGGTTTCAAAAAGTAACATTTATGACTTACACGGACGTAGGGAGAAGTACAGAGCAGTTGCGTCTCCAAGTCATACTTGCCAAACCCATCGATTTTTCCAGGAGACTCCCAAATTTCTGTCCCCCTCCCGAAAATCTCCTGGGGCAACCATTCTCCCGTATTTCTCCCGATTTATACCCAAACAACAATATTGGGGGCTTGCCGGCCCAATCACACAATATGTGCGGCTTTTCACACACACACACACGCGCACACGCGCACACACGCACACACGCACACACACACACACACACACACACACACACACACACACACACACACACACACACACACACACACACACACACACACACACACACACACACACACACGTGAATGCAATGCATACTTGGTCAACAGCCATACAGGTCACACAGAGGGTGGCTGTATAAAAAAACTAACACTGTTACAAATATGCGCCACAGTGGGAACCCACACCAAACAAGAATGACAAACACATTTTGGGAGAACATCCGCACTGTAACACAACATAAACACAACAGAACAAATACCCAAAACCCCTTGCAGCACCAACTCTTCTGGCACGCTACAATATACATCCCCGCTTGATAAACCGTTTTACTGATGTGTTACAGACACCGTTTGGAAACAATTAAGGTATGTAAATAAACATTTAAAAAAAATGTCTGTGTAAATAACCAATTTCACAATATATATATATCTGTGACTTATAGTACGGTGCGGCTTATACATGGAAAAATATAAAAATAAATGTATTTAGTAGGTGTGGCTTATATCCCAGTGCGCTCTATAGACTATAAAATACAGTAATTCACAAATTATATTAAAAAAAATTTATACTTTTACCATGTGTACATAATGTATCTTGCTGATGTAGTTATGTTGCAGTTGTAATACAAACAACCAAAAAACAAGCAATTAAGAAGGGCAAAACCAATAAAAGTGCACCTGTCAAGTAGATCTCATCAAGTGTCTGTGTGTGGCTCCAAGTCTTACCTTCGCAGGTGCAGCCTTGGCGTATGAGTCCCACCATGAGGGACGTGCACTGGTTACACTTGGTGGGCGAGCTGAATGACTTCACCACAAACTGGTGGGCTTTTGGCTTCCAAGACAAACAACTCCATCATGTTAGAGAGCCAAAAGTGAGCTGGATGGCGGCAATAAGCAAACGGGCTCACCTTAGGGGAGGACCGACCAATGCTGCCGTACCCTCCTGAGCGCATGGTGGGGGTCTGCACTGCACGAGGAGAATGATCCATCAACTGGAGGACGAGACACAGAGCAATGAAAAGGTGTGGCTGTCACAATATCACAATTATACTTGTCCATACCAAAAGCTGCAGTATGAACTTCCACAAACAAATTGACTACTTTGTGGAAAAGTGCTTCAAGTATTTAAGATTCCTGCCCAGCAACATAAGTTAATTATCAGTTTGAGCAGCTAACTATACAGGACAACCTCAGAATGTGTAGATATCATGTAAAAAATAAATAAGTTACATTTCAAATGTGAAACTATATAAATGTATTACAAGTGAGATATGTTTTTATTGTAATTTTCATGATTATGGCTCAGTTTTTGTAAAGAAATAAGCTAATAAAAAAGCTAAAATATATATTAAAAGACACATATTTTTCAATTCCTTAGTATCGATTAAAGGTGCACAAAAAAATCGATTCACATCCAAATTGCTGATTCTCATTCATTGAGATTCTAAATCAAGTCACAATAATAAAAAAAATATTTATTTACAAATATATATATATATATATATATATATATATATATATACATACATGTATAAATATATTCATACATATATATATATACATATATATACATACATAAATGTGTATATATTTATATATACACACGTGTATATATATAGTGTATATATATATATACACATACAATAATTTGTGTGTGTGTATATATATATATATATATATATATATATATATATATATATATATACACACACAAATGTATGTGTGTATACACACACATACATACATGTACATATATATTTATACACATACGTGTGTATATATATATATATATATATTTATACATATACATGTGTGTATATATATATATATATATATATATATATATATATACACATACACATAAGAATCAAATGTAACATTTTTATAGTAGTCAATTAGTAAAGAGACACATGTTTGTAGGCCTTTTCCAAGCAACCAAAATGAGCTTTTATAACCTGTAACCTGAAAACTTTCATTGTAATTATTACATATCAAACCAAATTGTCACACCCCTAAATCAGAACCGAATCGTAAGGTGCCCAAAGATTCTGTGGTAATCCACACTCCCTGGGCTTGTGGTGGCGGATCTATGCCCTCACTTGCGTATACTTTTTATGGCGGTTAGTATTTGATTATCGAATAAAAACCTGACACACCTCTCTTTCACTTTTGATATGTTGCTCTACTCGCTAAATGTAGCAACAAAGTGGGTCCTTTCCGCCACCTCTTTTTCCCTGGCAAAGTTTGGGAGATGTGTTGTGACACGGCACACCTGCACTTATACTAGACTCATACTTCTACAAGTGTTTTTTTATAAGCCAGGACCAACCCCAAGCACCACATTGGTGACAGACTTCCACGTCAAATTACATTTTTGCTCGCCGGTATCAAAGCATCGATACTTTAGCTGACCCTGGACTTGCAGCCAACTTAAGTTTTCCGAGGACATTTGAGCCATGTGGCCAATAGTTGAGTTAATGAAGTATGCTGAGACGTTTCATCAACATGGCAGACAAACATGTTTCAGCATGGTGGTCACTTGGCTGGGTGCAGGTCTCACCTCCGTGGGCTCCATGTCGCTGGCCGTGGAGGGTGACCGTGAGCGGGTCTTGAGGCGGGACTTGGGCTCATCTTCCCGGGATGGAGTGTTGGAGAGAGTGAAGTTGTCCATGGATTCCACCTGAGAGAAGACGAACATGTTGGGAGATTTCTCGGTCAACAGTTATGAAAACAAGGATGCCAAAGGACAGATATAGAAGCACAAACATGCATGGCAATGGTTCCCATCAGGGGTTATGCAGCCCAATGCCACACCCATCGTCCCACTCGGCCCATACCAAATATGTGTATTAACTGTAAATCATTCCATGTATTTATGCTGAGTGATATTGACCCTTTAATTTTAAACTCTTTCTTTTTCTTAATTTTCCTGAGGGTACGCTCCTGTAGGAATCAATAAATTACTTTCTATCTATCTATTCTCTTTTATCACGTACATGTTTGAGCACAACAAAGTCAATAGTACACAATAACTAAAGTAAAAACTACTTCATACTAGCGGTGCACATTTGAATCCCGATTATAAATCCATTTTGTAATTAAAAAAAAAAAAAAGGTATATATATATATATATATATATACATATACACATATATATACATATACACATATATATATAGACATAGATATATCTATCTATATATCCACACACATATATGTATATATATATATATATATATATATATATATATGTGTGTATATATATATATATATATATATATATATATATGTATATACATACACATATTTATACACACATATATGTATATATCTATGTATATATACTTATACGCATATATATATATATATATATATATATATATATATATAAATATACACGTATATATACTTATCCGTATATATATATATATATATATATATATATATATATATATATATATTAGGTCAACCATTCAAAGCTCTCACTGATGGAAGGAGGTTTTGGCTCAAAATCTCACGATACATGGCCCCATTCATTCTTTCTTTAACACGGATCAATCGTCCTGTCCTCTTAGCAGAAAAACAGCCCCAAAGCATGATGTTTCCACCCCCCATGCATCACAGTAGGTCTGGTGTTCTTGGGATGCAACTGAGTATTCTTCTTCCTCCAAACACGACGAGTTGAGTTTATACCAAAATGGATACATGGATGATACAGCAGAGGATTGGGAGAATGTCATGTGGTCAGATGAAATCAAAATAGAACTTTTTGGTATAAACTCAACTTGTCGTGTTTGGAGGAGGAAGAAGAATACTGAGTTGCATCCCAAGAACAAGAACTGGGAAACATGGGGGCGGAAACATCATGCTTTGGGGCTGTTTTTCTGCTAGGGACACATGACGATTGATCCGTGTTAAGGAAAGAATGAATGGGGCCATGTATCGTGAGATTTTGAGCCAAAACCTCTTTCCATCAGTGAGAGCTTTGAATGGTTGACCAAATACTTATTTTCCACCGTAATTTACAAATAAATTCTTTAAAATTCCTACAATGTGAATTCCTGGATTTTTTTTCACATTCTGTCTCTCACAGTTGAAGTGTACCTATGATGAAAATTACAGACCTCTGTCATCATTTTAAGTGGGAGAACTTGCACAATCGGTGGCTGACTAAATACTTTTTTGCCCCACTGTATATATATGAATCAGTGGTATCGCACATCACTATTGTGTGGCTTTCGAAGGAAAAAGTATGGACACCCCTGTTTACGGTACTACGAAATGCGGGTGTCAACTCAAAAACAGATTTTCGAATAAATCGCTATTCTTATGTGTAACGATTCTTAATCGATCCAAATAAAAAAAACAAAAAACATTTAATCGTCATTTTCCGCCATTTATTTAAATGTATGGGTAGAATTTAATTAAATAAAAACAGTTTTCTTTATAGTCATATAGACATGTAGCAGAGCTGTTTATTTTATGGAGGAATGTATTTAATCATAGAATCGTTTTAAATCGAATCAGTCACCAAGAATCTAATCAAATTGAATCATGTGGGGCCCGAAGATTCACAGCCCTACAAAGAAATGCAACCTATTTGCTGTAATGAAGGTGATTATTGTTAGCTCCACTGTGTGTGCTGACACAGCTGCTAGCCACTGGTCAGCAGGATGACTAAAAATAAGGAATCTGCGTTTGTGATCCACGTTAAAAAGACATTAATCAGCAATGGCTATCAAACACTTCATGCAAACTGTCCGATACTGATCGGCACATCCCTAATTCTTAGTATATTATGTCCCATGTACGTGTACAAAACTGCAAAGCATGAACCCCAGAAAGAAATGGGCGACTCAAAACTGGAAGTGAGTGGTCACGGAGCGCCGTGGTGCTGCTTACACGTCTGCCTTTGCTCGCCGACCCGGCGGATGGCGAGCGCTTCAGCGGCAGGGAGAGAGGCGCAGCGTGGCAGAGACAAAGAAAGAATGGAATATCAAAAAAAATAAAGAAGAAGATGGTTTTAACAGAGCTGCAAACACATCGACACAGACTAGGGTCGGTTCAAACTAGTCCAGGAGCACTGGGGGTCTACGGACGAGTTAGGAGGTCAGGACGCAGTCACAGGAAGGAAACAGCAGGGTGGGTCAGTACAGCGACTAGAAAACCATGTGGGCCATGTTGGAAGTATTATAGTAGCTGAACTATTTGCAGATGCGTATCTCAATCTGTAATCTGATTCACGTGTCCACCTACTAATTTGTGTGTTTTTCTGCTCCTTATTTCCCAAAGTCATAAAAAATTCCAATAACTATGGATTTTGACCAATACAATAATAATGTTTCAATAATCACGCCATCCATCCAGCCATCCATTTTCTACCGCTTGTCACTCTTGGGGTCTCCTGCGTGACAAAAAATATCCTTTCCATAGTTAAATAATAACAGACCAAATACATTTTCCGCAGCCGTTATTACCTGGCACTAAACCTGCAGAAAATAGTTCTCACGTTTCTCCGTATACTTTTTTACACTTTGCACTCTTTTCCTACACTTCATGAAGCATCGTTTCTTACATTTTCCTTATTTTTGCGCCTTCATTTTAGGAGTTTGTTACGTGCTCAACGTGATTTTACCATTTTGTTTACATTGAGTGTTTTCCATGCTTGTGTTGACATTTCCTTTTCGCCTTGTTTGCTGAAGAATTATAATCAGAGGAAGTTACACTTTTATTTATATCCTGATCCGAATTTTCCATAGGTCATAAAAAATATCATTAATTATTGATGTCCATCGATACAAAAATAATATGTAAAAATTTACTGCCTACTAAAAATTCCTTTTCATAATTAAATAAAACAGGGCAAATTAATGTTACACAGCTGTTATTCCCTGGCACTAAACCTGCAGATAATAGTTCTTTTCACGGTTCTCTGTTTACATTTTCACATTTTGCACTATTTTTTTGCACGTTACGAATCTTTTCGTACATATTCCTTATTTTTAAGAGCTTATTGTCAAGTGTTCATTGGGATTTTACTATTTTGTTTACATTGTTATTATTAGAGATGTCCGATAATGGCTTTTTCGCCGATATCCCGATATTGTCCAACTCTTAATTACCGATTCCGATAGCAACCGATACCGATATATACAGTCGTGGAATTAACACATTATTATGGCTTATTTTGTTGTGATGCCCTGTTAGATGCATTAAACAATGTAACAAGGTTTTCCACAATAAATCAACTCAAGTAATAGAAAAAAATGCCAACATGGCACTGCCATATTTATTATTGAAGTCACAAAGTGCAAATTTTTTTTCCAACATGCCTCAAAACAGCAGCTAAGAATTTGGGACATGCTCTCCCTAAGAGAGCATGAGGAGGTTGAGGTGGGCAGGGTTGAGGTAGGGGGTGGGGAGTAGCGGGGAGTGTATATTGTTATAGTTAGTGCTGCAAAGGGTTCTGGGTATTTGTTCTGTTGTGTTATAGTGCGGATGTTCTCCCGAAATGTGTTTTGTCATTCTTGTTTGGTGTGGGTTCACAGTGTGGCGCATATTTGTAACAGTGTTAAGGTTGTTTATACGGCCACCCTCAGTGTGACCTGTATGGCTGTTGACCAAGTATGCGTTGCATTCACTTGCGTGTGGCGTGTGTGAAAAGTCATAAATATTATGTGATTGCGATGGCACGTAAAGGCAGTGCCTTTAAGGTTTATTGGCGCTCTGTTCTTCTCCCTACGATGTTTTAAATAGTCATAAATTTTACTTTTTTGAAACAGATACCGATAATTTCCGATGTCACATTTTAAAGCATTTATCGGGCGATAATATCGGCTTGCCGATATGATCGGACATCTCTAGCTATTATGTTTTCCATGCTTGTGTTGACATTTCCTTTCTGCTTTGATAGCTGAGGGCATTACATTCAGAGAAATCTTACATTCGAAAAGAAAAGATTTATCCTGCTCCTTAATTCCCATAAGTCATAAAAAAATTCAATAATTATCGATATCGACCGATATATAAAACACTTGTATTGTGATACGGATTTTAGCTGTATCGCCCAGCCCTTGTTTGATTACTCGCCTATTAGGGCAACAAAGTCAAGAAGTTAATAACAATGATGCCACCTGCTCCGTCCTTTTATATAAATGCTGCCACTATTATATGAGTGTATGTGATTAGTCCCCACTAAATTAGGTTGATCCGTGGCAATGACATTATTAAACTATTATTATTATAACAATATTTAAACTATTTATTTTATATATCTTCAAACCAATGTCATAATTTAAAATGCAACAGTTGACATATTTTGCAGCCCATACATTTAGATTCCCACTCACTCACATTCTCACACACACACACACACTACATCAGGGGTGTCCAAACTTTTTCCAGAGAGGGCCACATGAAGGATGTGGATGCGGGGGCCACTGTGTTACATTTTGTATACATAAAAGATACTAAAACAACCCAGGTAAAAAAAATTATGCTAAACTAGCTTTGTGTTACCGCTAACAAAACAAATTCTACATAAATTTTTTTGCATTTTCAAGCACAAAAATGGCAAAAAGAAGCAAAAACAAAAGTAAAACAATCAAAGCCACTGATTGGCTGAAACTCAGGCAGAGTTACTAACATTAGCATGCAAACGTTTTTTAGCCAGTTTTACTCAGTTTTTGCCTCAGTCGCAGGTGGGGGAAATAATCGATTTTTAGACGCGTCGCAATTCGGACACGGATGACTATGAAATCGATGACTAAACGTCGATAATCGCCTTATTTATTGTAATTAAAGTAATGCAGACAGTTGTCAAATGTGGCTGATTGCATGTGATGCCAATTTCTTACTTCAAAGGCAAAGTTGCAGGTGATAAACGCTTACAGGATAAATATAAAACTGCATCAAAATACATGAAAAATCCATTTTGAATCGAATCGTAGCTCCTGAATCGTAATCGAACGTGACCTTGACTCAGTCGTATGACTTGGTACTTGACACGTGCTAACTTTTTGAACCAATTTTGCATCCAAACGCCTTAGATGTACAACTTAAAACTTTAGACACGCTTATTGTTAGCATGCAAACTTTTTTTTTTTAACCAATTTTGCATCCAAACGCCTCAGTCGTATAACTTAGTACTTGAGACATGGTAACTGTTAGTATGCAAACTTTTTTTTTAACCAATTTAGCATCCAAACACCTTAGTCGTATAACTTGGTGG
Source organism: Nerophis ophidion (assembly GCF_033978795.1). Lineage (NCBI taxonomy): Eukaryota > Metazoa > Chordata > Actinopteri > Syngnathiformes > Syngnathidae > Nerophis > Nerophis ophidion. The sequence goes on along the minus strand of NC_084634.1, from coordinate 11,291,243 downwards.
TTGAGACACGCTTACTGTTACCATGCAACATTTTTTTAACCAATTTTGCATCCAAACGCCTCAGTCGTATAACTTGGTACTTGAGACATGGTAACTGTTAGTATGCAAACCTTTTTAGCCAATTTTACATCTAAACACCTCAGTGTTATAGCCGGTTACTTGACACATGCTAACTGTTAGCATGCTAACTTTTTTTTAACCAATTTTGCATCTTAACGCCTCAGTCGTATAACTTGGTATTTGAGACATGCTTACTGTTAGTATGCTAACTTTTTTTAGCCAATTTTACATCCAAACGCCTCAGTCGTGAAACTTGTTACTTGACACATGCTAACTGTTAGCATGCTAATTTTTTAAAAACAAATTTTGCGTCCAAACGCCTCAGTTGTATAACTTGTTATATGACTAATGCTTACTTTTTTTTTTGCCAATTTCACATCCGAACACATCAGTCGTATAACCTGGTACTTTACAAATGCTAACTGTTAGCTTGCTAACTTTTAGAGCCAATTTTGCATCAGAAAGCTTCAGAGTCATACAAAATGGTACTTGACATATTCTTACTGAAGCATGCTAATTTTTTATTTTGCCAATTTTACATCTGAACGCTCAGTCGAATAACTTTGTACTTGACACATGCTAACTTTTGGCATGCAAACCTTTTTGGCCAATTTTACATCCAAACACCTCAGTCTTTTAACTTGTTACTTGACACATGCTAACTGTTAGCATGCTACCTTTTTTTAACCAATTTTGCATCCATATGCCTCAGTCGTATAACTTGGTATTTTAACATACTTACTGTTAGCGTGCAAACTTTTTTGGGCCAATTTTACATCCAAACGGCTCAGCATACTAACTTTTTTTTTTTTTTATAAACCAATTTTGCATCCAAATGCCTCAGTCTTAAAACTTGGTACTTGCCACAATTACTGTTAGCATGCTAAAACAAATTTAAACAATTTTGCATCCAAACACCTCAGTCGTAATACTTGGTACTTGCCACAATTACTGTTAGCATGCTAACTTTTTTAAGGCAATTTTACATCTGAACAGCTCAGTCTGTAACTTGGTACTTGACACATGTTAATTGTTAGCATGCAAACTTTGTTTGACCAATTTTGCATCCAAACGCCTCAGTCGTAAAACTTGGTACTTGCCACAATTACTGTTAGCATGCTAAAAAATTTTTTAACAATTTTGCATCCAAACGCCTCAGTCGTAATACTTGGTACTTGCCACAATTATTGTTAGCATGCTAACTTTTTTTTAGCCAATTTTACATCCGAACGGCTCAATCGGGAACTTGGTACTTGACACATGCTAATTGTTAGCATGCAAACTTTTTTTAGCCAATTTTACATTTGAACGGCTCAATCGGGAACTTGGTACTAAACACATGCTAATTGTTAGCATGCAAACTTTTTTTGGCCAATTTTACATCCAAAGGGCTCAGTCGTATAACTCTGTACATGAAACATGCTAACTGTTAGCAAGCTAACTTTTTTTTAAACTAATTTTGCATCCAAACGCCTCAGTCGTAAAACTAAGTACTGGCCATGATTACTGTTAGCATGCTAACTTTTTTTTAGCCAATTTTACATCTGAACGACTCAGTCGGGAACTTGGTACCTGGCACATGCTAACTGTTAGCATGCAAACTTTCTTTGACCAATTTGCATCCAAACGCTTCAGTCGTAAAACTTGGTACTTGACACAATTACTGTTTGCATGCTAACATTTTTGTAAACAATTTTGCATCCAAACGCCTCAGTTGTAATACTTGGTACTTACCACGATTATTGTTAGCATGCTAACTTTTTTTTAGCCAATTTTACATCTGAACGGCTCAATTGGGAACTTGGTACTTGACACATGCTAACTGTTAGCATGCAAACTTTCTTTGACCAATTTGCATCCAAACGCCTCAGTCGTAAAACTTGGTACTTGCCACAATTACTGTTAACATGCTAAAAAAAATGTAAACAATTTTGCATCCAAACGCCTCAGTCGTAATACTTGGTACTTTCCATAATTATTGTTAGCATGCTAACTTTTTTTTAGCCAATTTTACATCTGAACGGCTCAATCGGGAACTTAGTACTTGACACATGCTAATTGTTAGCATGCAAACTTTTTTGGGCCAATTTTACATCCAAAGGGCTCAGTCGTATACGTTTGTACATGAAACATGCTAACTGTTAGCGAGCTAACTTTTTTTTTAAACCAATTTTGCATCGAAACGCCTCAGTCGTAAAACTTAGTACATGCCACGATTACTGTAGCATGCTAACTTTTTTTTCTATCCAATTTTACATCTGAACAGCTCAGTCGGGATCTTGGTACTTGACACATTGTAAGTGTCAGCATGCTAACGTTAGCGTTTGGCTTGCACATTTCAGCATTCCACACGCAACTTTGGCCAAAATTGCGTATTCGATTTTTTTTGTGTTGTGTTGTAATGCGGGAGGTTTTTATTTTGTCCTGAGGATGTAAAGAAAAAGAAAAAAAGCCCCCGGGCCGCACTTTGGACACCTCTGGAAGACACTACTGTATGCTCCGACATCAAAGCGCACACACAAACATTCTGTCTGACCGAGGAAACTTACGTCTTCCCAAAACTCAATTAAAGAAGATGAAGAGGAGGAATAAGAGTCCTGAGGTAGGACAAAATCAAGCAAAGGTGGAAAGAATAAAAATATGTTTAAAAAAAGAAGATGGTGATTTTTATCGAGTGACGGGCTTGTTATTCCCCGTCCATAGTATGGGAAGATCTCTGGTGAGCACTCACGTCAAACTGGTCCAGCGTAGAAGTGGGAGCGTTGAGGAAAGCCAAGAAGGAATTCTGGGAATCTTGGTGCTTGACACCTACCGACAACAAATACACACATGACAACATGAAAAGGTTGACACCATTAGTACACAACGATGTTGATGTACGACACGGATCATTCTTTTTTTTTTTACTCTTAAAAAGCTCTGACAACATTTGGTAATTTGCACTCTAGAAAATTTCTCTGCAAATAATCTACAATCTCGATTATTAGTACCGTAAATCCCATACTATAAACCGCTACTTTTTCCCTACGCTTTGGACCCTGCGGCTTATAAAACTGCGCGGCTAATCTAAGTAGTTTTCTTTACCGACGGCAGGCTATAAAGTAAACACACTAAAACAGGTGTGTTGTATTTTGTGCTATGGCGCCATCTTTTGGACGAATTCGCTCACTGCCTTCAACTTCACACTTTTTTTTAATTTATATATTTTTCTAAACCTTTTTTTAAACCCACTGGAAGTACAATTGGTACAATCTTTTAGTACTCCATAACGTTCCTACTCATATGGATTCTTCATTCATGACTCCAAGCAACATTTGATTTGCAATTAATTAATTTGTAACATTTGACACACATACCTGTACTTTGGCAGCCCCAGCATAACTTTGTGTACTGTACATGTGTGCGTGTACTGTACATGTGTGTATAATGTACTGTGTGTGTGTGTATAATGTACATGTGTGTATACTGTATATGTGTGTGAATATTGTACGTGTGTGTGTGTCTATACTGTATATGTGTGTGTAAAATCTATGCCACACATTTCTATACTTTGGCAGCCCAAGCAAATCCTTGTATACTGTACATGTGTGTGTACTGTATATGTGTGTGTACTGTACATATGTGTGTACTGTACGAATGTGTGTGTACTGTATATGTGTGTAATGTATATGTCTGTTTATTTTACGTGTGTGTATGTACTGTATATGTGTGTAATATATGTGTACTGTACATGTGTACTATATATTTGTACTGTACGTGTGTGTACTATATATGTGTACTGTTTGTGTGTGTACCATATATGTGTACTGTACATGTGTGTAATATATGTGTACTGTACATGTGTACTATATATGTGAACTGTACGTGTGTTCACTGTACGTGTGTACTATATATGTGTAATAGGTAAGGTAAGGCGGGGGTTGGGGGCGCGGGGGGTTTAAAATATATTCAGGAAGTGTCATGAATACAAAGGATTATGGGTATTAGTTGTGTTGCGTTTATGTTGTGTTACTGTGAGGATGTTCTCCCGAAATGTGTTTGTCAATCTTGTATTGTGTGGCTTAATAGCGTGGTGCATATTAGTAAGTGTTAAAGTTGTTTATATCACAACCATCAGTGTACTCTGTATCACCCAGTATGCCTTTCAATCTCATACGTGTGATTGCGGAAGCTGCACACAACATGTTGCTGGACCAACAATCGGTTCATACATGTTGTTGAAGGTGTCTAAGGCAATGGCTTCACAGCACGCCCATATTCTTGTCATCAGGATGAACGCTATTATATAGTCGCGAGAACGTAAGCGGCTCCAATTGACTACATTTCTCTATGAAACAGTTTTAAATAGCTCTGTGAGTGGTGAAGGTGGCAAACCTCTGATGTAATTTGGCGGGCGGGTACGGTCTCGATAAAATGTTGGTTCGGCGGACGGCGGGTGGATGACGATTTTGGTGACGCGGATGATATAATTGCCTATCGGCGCATCTCTAAAGTGCGTACTACATATGTGCACACTGCACCTCTGCGCATCCGCAGCTCCTCAGTCTCCTTCTTCAGCCTGTCGATCTCAGCGAGAAGCTCCTGGTTCCTGCTCTCCACATCCTGCAGTTTGCTGGTGGATCAGAGTCAAGTGTGGAGCCGTGAGAAGACGGCGGATGTGAGCCAGGGTGTGACCTTGGAGAAGAGTCTTCCTACCATTCTGTGGAGATGTTGTTGGCCTTCACTTTGTTCAGCTCGTCCTGAATGCTCTGCTTGGCTCTGATCTCCGCGTCCAGAGCAGACTGCAGCTCCAGGCGGGCCGACATGTCCAACTTGGCAAAGCGACGCATCTTCCAAGGCATGTCCTGCGACAGCAACAACGTGGTGATGAGCTTGTCCAGTATGCCCAGTGTGCCAAGTGTGTTTTTTTTCACCGTGGCTCTTGCTCCCAGGCTGCTGTTTCTCAGGCCCTCCAGCTCCTCGGTCATCTTGGTGGCCAGAGCCTGCAGGTATCCTCGGGCATCCTTCTCATCGCTCACCCTAGGAGAAGCACACCAAGACATGAGCGCTGTGTAGGAGACTGGATCGAGCGGTGGTGTCCAAAGTGTGGCCACAGGAAAACACCTCTTTTTTTTATGACAGCATGTTTTATAAAGACATTTCATGAACTACAAAGCAAACAGGTGAAATGTAACAAAATGTTGACTCTAATAACACAAAGCTGCCAGGCAGGCTGTTTATTTTCTTTAAAAACCATCATGGCTAAAAAAATAATAATGAATCAAAATTAATATTGTTATTAATTATTTTCATGACTATTTACATTGTAGCTTGTCACTGACGTGTGTTTGGGTTCATTGTCCTGTTGGAACACCCAACTGAGCCCAAGACCCAACCTCCAGGCTGATGATTTTAGGTTGTCCTCAATCAATCAATGTTTACTTATATAGCCCTAAATCACTAGCGTCTCAAAGGGCTGCACAAACTACAACACAAACCACTACGACATCCTCGGTAGGCCCACATAAGGGCAAGGAAAACTCACACCCAGTGGGATGTCGGTGACAATGATGACTATGAGAACCTTGGCGAGGACCACATATGTGGGCAACCCCCTCCCTCTAGGGGACCGAAAGCAATGGATGCCAAGCGGGTCTAACATGATACTGTGAAAGTTCAATCCATAGTGGATCCAACACAGCCGCGAGAGTACAGTCCAAAGCGGATCCAACACAGCAGCGAGAGTCCCGTCCACAGCTGAAGAATTTGGAAGTAATCCTCCTTTTTCATTGTCCCATTTACTCTCTGTAAAGCACCAGTTCCATTGGCAGCAAAACAGGCCCAGAGCATAATACTACCACCACCATGCTTGACGGTAGGAGTGGTGTTCCTAGGTTTAAAGGCCTCACCTTTTCTCCTCCAAACATATTGCTGGGTATTGTGGCCAAACAGCTCAATTTTTGTTTCACACGCAGGAGTTTCACAGGAGTGAAGCAAACATTAATCTAGACACACTGTAAATCAATTAATTTTGTAACATTTGGCACACATACCTATACTTCGGCAGCCCCAGCATAACTTTGTGTACTGTACATGTGTGTGTGTGTACTGTATATGTGTGTGTATAATGTACGTGTGTGTGGGTGTGTACTGTATATGTGTGTGTATGATGTACATGTGTGTGGGTGTGTACTGTATATGTGTGTGTGTGTGTACTGTACATGTGTGTGTGTGTACTGTATATGTGTGTGTATAATGTACGTGTGTGTGGGTGTGTACTGTATATGTGTGTGTATGATGTACGTGTGTGTGTATAATGTACGTGTGTGTGGGTGTGTACTGTATATGTGTGTATAATGTACGTGTGTGTGGGTGTGTACTGTATATGTGTGTGTATAATGGATGCCACACATTCCTATACTTTGGCAGCCCAAGCAAATATTTGTGTACTGTACGTGTTGTGCAGATGAAACACAAATTGATCTGTTGGGCCACATTACCCACCAATATGGTTGGAGCAGAAAAAGTGAGGCCTATAATCCCAGGACCACCATAACTACCGACAAGCATGGTGGTGTAATTATTATGCTCTTGGCTTGTTTTGCTGCCAATGGAACTGGTACTTTACAGAGAGTAAATGGGACAATGAAAAAGGAGGATTACCTCCAAATTCTTCAGGACAACCTAAAATGATCAGCCCGGAGTTAGGGTCTTGGGCGCAGTTGGGTGTTCCAACAGGAAAATGACCCCAAACACACGTCAAAAGTGGTAAGGGAATGGCTAAATCAGGCTAGAATAAAGGTTTTAGAATGGCCTTCTCAAAGTCCTGACAATGCTGAAGAAACAAGTCCATGTCAGAAAACCAACACATTTAGCTGAACTGCACCAATTTTGTCAAGAAGAGTGGTCAAAAATTCAACCAGAAGCTTGTGGGTGGCTACCAAAAGCGCCTTATTGCAGTGAAACTTGTCAAAGGACATGTAAACAAATATTAAGGCCTACTGAAACCCACTACTACCCACCACGCAGTCTGATAGTTTATACATCAATGAGGAAATCTTAACATTGCAACACATGCCAATACGGCCGGGTTAGTTTACTAAAATGCAATTTTAAATTTTGGCGGGAAAATCCTGCTGAAAACGTCTCGGTATGATGACGCCTGCGGGTGGCATCACGGATTGTAGAGGACATTTTGTGCCGGCATCGTGTCCAGCTATTAAGTCGTCTGTTTTCATCGAAAAATTCCACAGTATTCTGGACATCTGTGTTGGTTAATCTCTTGCAATTTGTTCAATGAACATTGGAGACATCAAAGAAGAAAGCTGTAGGTGGGAAGCGGTGTATTGCGGCCGGCTTTAGCAACACAAACACAGCCGGTGTTTCATTGTTTACATTCCCGAAAGATGACAGTCAAGCTTTACTATTGAACAGAGATGTCAAGCGAACACGGTTGGATTGGACCACACACACAAAGTACAGTGTATTATGTGTATTAATAAAAATAAAATTTTACCATTCTGTATTCTGAAGGCGATCTATATCGTGTGCTACTCCAGCATCAATATCAGCAGCGTCCTCCTGACCGTCACCGTCAGCGTCGGGTTCAAAGCGGTATGGCTCTATCCCTTATTGCGGTTGGGCATGACTGAGTGGTCCTGCCACCCCCACGGCTGCCACGGCGCCTCTCACAGCATCTTCCCTATCTGAATCGCTCCCACTGCCTCTAGTCCTTTTTTTGTTTAATTTTTTTTTTTCTAGTCCTTCACTCTCACTTTCCTCATCCACGAATGTTTCATCCTCACTCAAATTAACGGGGAAATCGTCGCTTTCTCGGTCCGAATCGCTCTCGCTGCTGGTGGCCATGATTGTAAACAATGTTCAGATGTGAGGAGCTGCACAACCCATGACGTCACACGCATATCGTCTGCTACTTCCGGTACAGGCAAGGCTTTTTCATCAGCACCAAAAGTTGCAAACTTTATCGTCGATGTTCTCTACTAAATCCTTTCAGCAAAAATATGGCAATATCGCAAAATGATCAAGTATGACACATAGAATGGACCTGCTATCCCCGTTTAAATAAGAGAATCGCATTTCAGTAGACCCATAATAAATTCATAAAAGAACCATACTTCATGATAAGACCTTCTGGAGAAAAGTTATGTTGTCAGATGAAACAAAAAATTTAGCTTTTGGGCCTCTATACTTCATGAATGTTTTTTGTGACCAACAAGTATGTGATCCAATCACTCTATTACAAAATATAAAGAGTTGTAGAAATCATTGGAAACTCAAGACAGCCATGACATCGTGTTTTTTACACGTGTATGTAAACTTTTGACCACAACTGTGCACACGCACGCGCTCTCTCTCTCTCTCACACACACACACACACACACACACACACACACACACACACACACACACACACACACACCAGGAGTGTGACTCTTTGGGCACCTAAAAATGAGATCTGATGACTGCCGTTGTGTCCTTGGGCAAAGACACCTCACCCCTGCCCCCTGTGCCACTCACACTGGTGAGTGATTGATGGGTGGTGGGTGGAGGGGCCGTAGGCGCAAATTGTCAGCCACGCTCCTGTCAGTCTACCCCAGGGCAGCTGTGGCTACAAATGTAGCTTACCACCACCAATTGTGAATGTGGAGTGAATGAATGATGGGGTCTCACTTCTTTGTGAGCACTTTAAGTATCTAGTTGTTACAAAACAGCTATATAAATCAAATTCATTATTATTATAATTATTATTATGATTCCTGGGGTGACAATTTGATTCAGAATCGATTCTCCGTTTAAACTGACTCTCACAATTTAGGTTTTGTTATAAAAATTGTTTAATTTTTTTTTTAGAGGTCAGAAAAGCACTTCTTGGTTACATGGAGCCTAAACGTTGAAATGATTCTTATAAAAATAATTAAAAAATAAAAACTTTTGAATTAAAAAACATCATGGCGTGATATAGAATCAGGATGGAGAATCATGATTCGAATGTGAGAAGTGTAGGTGTGTCCACTAGGGGGAGACAAAGGGAAGCTATGTGAAAAATGTGGCAGGAACTGAGGAGGAATCCAATAAATACTGGGCAAGACAGCATGGGGACAGGATGCAACCTGCCATATGTGGTATTTTAACTTCAAAGGTTCCAGCCTGTTCTGCAGCGTCCTACTAGATCTCCAACCTCCTGCCAGCATGGAGCAGACTCGTGTGGACGGTTGAGGGTCCGACACCCAGGGGTGAAGTGACTTCGGTCTGAAAAGCTGGTGACCTATTGACATATGGCAGGACCATCGTTGAGCTGCTAAAGCTCAGAGAAGAGGATTCCTGGGATAACGGCACAGATCTATCAAAATGATCCTGGCTTAGGTCCATCCAGCTCCATGTTGACTCCGTCATGACCCGGAACTCAGTAGGGAGTCCAGTAGGCGTCCTGTGATTCTCTAATACAATGTTTTTCAACCTTTTTTGAGCCAACGCACATGTTTTCATTGAAAAAATCCAGAGGCACACCCCCGGCAGAAATCATTAAAAGATGAAACTCAGCAGCCGATATTGACAGTAAAAAGTCGTTGTCGCAATTGTTGGATATGACTTTAAACCATAACCAACCATGCGTCAATATAGCTCTTGTCTCAAAGTAGGTGTACTGTCACCACCTGCCACATCACACCGTGACCCTTTTAGAGCTTTTTGGTGTTTTCCTGTGTGTAGTGTTTTAGTTCTAGTCTCACGCTCCTATTTTGGGCCATTTTTCCTGTTTTGTTGGTATTTTCCTGTAGCAGTTTCATAATAACAATAATAATAATACCTGGGATTTATATAGCGCTTTTTTCTAAGTACCCAAAGTCGCTTTAAATGTGTGTGTGGGGGGGAAGATAAAACAACTTTATTAGAAAAGAAAACTAAGATAAGCAAGCAAGAAAAGAAAAAAAAGAAAAAGAAAAAGTAAGTAAAGACGCTGCAGGACTGCTCGTATTGAACGTTATCACACACGTAAACATTCTGCATGACTGCTCGTATCGCATATGATATCACAGATAAGTCAAGACGCTGCAGGACTGCTTGTATTGCACATGATATCACACAAAAGTCAAGACACTGCATGACTGCTTGTATCGCACATGATATCACACACAAGTAAAGATGCTACAAGGACTGCTTGTATTGCACATGATATCACACACAAGTAAACAGTAAAGACGCTGCAGGACTGCTCGTATTGCACGTTATCACACACGTAAACATTCTGCATGACTGCTCGTATCGCACATGATATCACAGACAAGTCAAGACGCTGCAGGACTGCTTGTATCGCACATGATATCACACACAAGTAAAGATGCTACATGGACTGCTTGTGTTGCACATGATATCACACACAAGTAAACACGCTGCAGGATTGCTTGTATCGCACATGATATCACAGACAAGTAAATATGCTACAAGGACTGCTTGTATTGCACATGATATCACACACAAGTAAACGGTAAAGACGCTGCAGGACTGCTCGTATTGCACGTTATTACACACGTAAACATTCTGCATGACTGCTTGTATTGCACATGATATCACACAAGTAAAAAGTAAAGACGCCGAAGGATTGCTCGTATCGCACATGATATCACAGATAAGTCAAGACGCTGCAGAACTGCTTGTATCGCACATGTTATCACACACAAGTAAAGATGCTACAAGGACTGCTTGTGTTGCACATGATATCACACACAAGTAAACACGCTGCAGGATTGCTTGTATCGCACATGATATCACAGACAAGTAAATATGCTACAAGGACTGCTTGTATTGCTCATGATATCACACACAAGTAACACTCTGCAGGACTGCTTGTATTGCACATGATATCACAGACAAGTAAAGATGCTACAAGGACTGCTTGTATTGCACATGATATCACAGACAAGTCAAGACGCTGCAGGACTGCTTGTATCGCACATGATATCACAGACAAGTCAAGACGCTGCAGGACTGCTTGTATTTCACATGATATCACAGACAAGTCAAGACGCTGCAGGACTGCTTGTATTGCACATGATATCACAGACAAGTCAAGACGCTGCAGGACTGCTTGTATCACACATGACATCACAGACAAGTAAAGATGCAACAAGGACTGCTTGTATTGCACATGATATCACAGACAAGTCAAGACGCTGCAGGACTGCTTGTATTGCACATGATATCACAGACAAGTCAAGACGCTGCAGGACTGCTTGTATCACACATGACATCACAGACAAGTAAAGATGCTACAAGGACTGCTTGTATCGCACATGATATCACACACAAGTAACACTCTGCAGGACTGCTTGTATTGCACATGATATCATACAAAAGTCAAGACACTGCATTACTGCTTGTATCGCACATGATATCACACACAAATAAACGCTGCAAGACAGCTTGTATCGCACATGATATCACAGACAAGTAAAGATGCTATAAGGACTGCTTGTATTGCACATGATATCACGGACAAGTCAAGACGCTGCAGGACTGCTTGTATTTCACATGATATCACAGACAAGTCAAGCCGCTGCAGGACTGCTTGTATCACACATGACATCCCAGACAAGTAAAGATGCTACAAGGACTGCTTGTATTGCACATGATATCACAGACAAGTCAAGACGCTGCAGGACTGCTTGTATCGCACATGATATCACAGATACTACGTCCCATACTTGGTGTGTGATGATGTTTGATTTCAATGTTGGACATTTGAGAAAGGCGTGTCTCACCACTGGATGATTTCTGTGATCTGGGCCTCCCAGTGAGCGACGCTCTCCTTCTTGTCCGCCAGCTCTCTCACTTGCTCCTCCAGCTGCCGGCTGGAGGCGCTCACCTTGTCCAACACGCTGGTCAGCTGAGGATGCAGACATCGCAGACACAAAGTTCAACAAAGTCCACCTCAACATGCTCGCAATCGGCGCACATAACACTTTTGTGTGTGTGGGGGTTGGGGGGTGGGGGGTTTGGGCGCCGCTGGGGTGTATCCATAGCAACGCAATAACAAAGGCCTCGATTGTATGCTCTGATAGTGAGCGGTTTGATTTCCGTCGTTTATTGGAGTGCCTTGCCAAGATGAAGTATGTCCAGCATCCTGTAAGTGACCATGTAGAAATAGGACCGATACGTTTTTTTTTCGGGGCCGATACTGATATATGATGTGTGAGCTGCTGCCTGCTCTTCTTTACTTGCATAACATGAATTACGCTACTTTTCTACTTTACACTGAACTTTGTGGCTTATAAATTTATGGATTTTTATTTCCTTTAACATTTATAATAAAAATAGTAAAAAAAACAACAAGTAAATACATTCTTTGGTGTGTTAGTGTTTGTGCTATGGTGCTACCTTACGGCCGGGTTCACTCACTGTAGGTAATGCTTCCATTTATCGGCTTATTTCTCCCCAACCGGAGTCTTGCTTTTTTTGCAGCCGTCCATAGCGTTCTACTTGTATGGATTCTTCATTCATCACTCCAAGCAACGTTTGTAAGTTTTACAATATAACTAACACGATTCTGACTTACTAAACCATACCATGAATTGATTAACGTGGACCCCGACTTAAACAAGTTGAAAAACTTATTCGGGTGTTACCATTTAGTGGTCAATTGTACGGAATATGTACTGAACTGTGCAATCTACTAATAAAAGTATCAATCAATCAATCAATCAAAAGCGTCCCATGTGCGATGTCTGTAGTAGTGTTTTCATGCATATTTGTGCGTGCTATCGTAATATAATCAAGCGAGGGTCGTTGGCATTAGCTAATACTCTAAATAGGTTTACGAGTGTCTGTGTTAGTATTATTAGCTTACAATGGCATTCTTTTAGTATTGTTTCAGTTTCACAAATGTCCTCAAAATTCATCAACATGTCACTGTGGAGTTATTGAGTCCGTTTAGCTGATTGGTAAGCTTGCTTGCCCAGCCAGTGGGTCCATGACGATGGCTGACGTTTTGTTTGATCAGCCGTTTTTCTGCCGACTGTCTATTCCGATTCTTGGGATGACAATTTGACTCAGAACAGAGTTACCACTTTTTGCGTAATATATTATTGGCTAAATGATAATAAAACCTTTTCAAACAGGATACAAAAGCTCCTTTTGGTTGCTGACAAACATCTTATACGTGCAGTGTTGGACAAAAAAAAACACGTCTTTTTAACAAAGTATTTTTTTCAATTTTATCTACAAACATCACAGGATGCTAATTTGATGAAAGAAAATAGAGTCACTTCAACCCAATCCCAGCATTAAAATACTTGGAATGGAAATTTACAAAGGAATTGAGAAAACATACAAATAATAATATCAATAATAGTTGTTTACTGTTTTTAATCGAAAACTTTAAACTAAAAAAATTAAAAACTTTTTATTTTCATCGATTCTCTTACCACCAGAATAAATAAAAACTGTAATTTAAATGTGACTGTATATTTTTTTGTGCGTAACTCTGTTATTATATTTGCATGCATTTAGAACATTTCAAGCATTTTGTTTTTAGGTTATTAAAAATAAATACATAGTTAAAGCCTTAATTGCCAACCCTCACGATTTTTCCGGGAGACTCCCGAATTTCAGTGCCCCTCCCAAAAATCTCCCGGGGCAACCCTTCTCCCGAATTTCTCCCGATTTCCACCCAGACAACGATATTGGGGGCGTGTCTTCAAGGCGCTAGTGTTGTGTCGTTCGCGAACAGTTCGTTCGAACGAACAAATCTTTTGAGTGAACGTACTGAAACGAATCACTTCATGAACTGATTCGTTCCTTTCTCAGTTCAGTTGAGCTCCGCCGCGACCATGCCGGTATGAGTGGAACTGGCGCGAATCACGTGAATCACGTTCGCGAACATACTGACGCAGAGAACTGACTGTGTCGCGACGTGAATCACGTTCGCGAACGTACTGACACAGGGAACGCACTGTGTCGCGGAGGATGACGTCACATTGAGGATCTCGTTCAGTCACTGCGCGCATCGTTCATTGGGTGCTGAGGGCTTGTGTCGCTCGCCAACTGACACGGCGAGATCTGCTGCTGGGGAAGCTGTTACTGAATGACTCATGATTCGCCGACCTGCACACATTTTTTAATTCTATTTTTCATCCATCCATCCATCCATCATCTTCCGCTTATCCGAGGTCGGGTCGCGGGGGCAACAGCCTAAGCAGGGAAACCCAGACTTCCCTCTCCCCAGCCACTTCGTCTAGCTCTTCCCGGGGGATCCCGAGGCGTTCCCAGGCCAGCCGGGAGACATAGTCTTCCCAACGTGTCCTGGGTCTTCCCCGTGGCCTCCTACCGGTTGGACGTGCCGGTATTTTTTTATTTATCTATTTATTTATTTATTTATTTATTTATCTATTTTTCATATCATGTTTATTATATACCGCTTTTAGAGTGATCATAATTGTTTTTTTAAAAAAAAAACACATTGGATGTGATATAAAAAGGAAGAGTTATTTTTATTACGTTTTTAATACATGTATGATTTGTTAGAATACATGTTAAAATAATAAAATGTAATGTGAAAAAAGAAAACTTGTAACACATTTTAGAATCGTTTTTTTCTATCTTGTCAAATCCACTATGAATTGTTAAAATAAATGTAATGTAATAATGTAGAAAATAATTGCATTTCAAACACATTTAAGAATATATTTCAATTTTGTCGTCGAGTCAAATGATAAAATGTAAAAATAATAATACCATTTGTAAATTTGTATGTAATTTTTACCAGTTTAAAAAACTTTTTTTTTTTTAATTTTGTTTTCAGATCCAGTTTAAAATGTCATGGACACCTCATGGAGAGGACACAAACAAAAAGGAAAAAAAAGAAAATAATATTTGTAGCAAATTTTAAAATAAATTATTATTATCTTGTCAGATTCACACACACCGAGATCTGCCGCTGGGGAAGCTGTTACTGACTGACTCATGATTCGCCGACCTTCACACAGAACTGCTGCTGCAGAAGTGATTCGGTGAACGTATCTATTGAACAAATCAATTTAAGGAACTGATTCTAGTGATTCAGTACAGTCAAAAGAACTGCCGAGCCCATCACTACAAGGCGCTGCCTTTAGCGTCCTCTCTCACCTGAAACCTTCACCCCTTAACAGCCGCATGCTGTCCTCACTCAGGTCTGCATGCTGACCTGAGGACAGCCATTCGTCATGTCCGCTTTTGCTCCATACAAACATACAAACTGCCGGCCCAGTCACATAACATCTACAGCTTTTCACACACATAAGTGAATGCAAATCATACTTGGTCAACAGCCATACAGGTCACACTGAGGGTGGCCGTATAAAAAACTTTAACACTGTTACAAATATGCGCCACACTGTGAACCCACACCAAACAAGAATGACAAACACAATTCCGGAGAACATCCGCACCGTAACACAACATAAATACAACAGAACAAATACCCAGAACCCATTGCAGCACTAACTATTCCGGGACGCTACAATGTACACCACACCCCCCGCTACCTCCTTACCCCCCCAACCACGCCCCCCTCAACCCCCCCCCCTCATCTCCAAAATTCAAAGGTCTCCAGGTTGGCAAGTATGGTTGAAGCTGCGAGGGCTTTACGTGAGTCAGAGCACGCATTACAAATGCAGTCACGTCCTTCACAATGGCCGACCTAACATCGGAAAATTCAACGAGATCCCAGAATGTGGAAGGAAGTTATGACTGTTATCATTTTCCACCACAAGGGGGCGATATTGGCGCTACAGCAGCCATGCAGTTGCATCCCACCAAATGCTCCGACCCACAATCAGAAAGTTCAGAAGGAGCATGAAGGAAGGAAGTTATGTAATCATTTTCCACCACGATATCGCGGTATAGCTCGGTTGGTAGAGTGACCGTGCCAGCAACTTGAGGGTTGCAGGTTCGATTCCCGCTTCCGCCATCCTAGTCACTGCCGTTGTGTCCTTGGGCAAGACACTTTAACCACGTGCTCCCAGTGCCACCCACACTGGTTTAAATGTAACTTAGATATTGGGTTTCACTATGTAAAGCGCTTTGAGTCACTAGAGAAAAGTGCTATATAAATATAATTCACTTCACTTCACTTCACAAGGGGGCGATATTGGTGTCGATATCAGCGTGTGGTCATGATCAAACCCCGACCTACAAGCGTGATATCAGTTTGGAAGGATATCTGATCATCTTAATGACAGTTTGATGGTTGATTGTGCAGGTTTTTTTCCGCCAGGCTCCACCCACTACTAATGGAATCAAATAGGTTCTGCCTGATCCGGCACTTCAGGGTGTCACCATCATCATTTGTCCCAATTGTCAAGACCCAAATTTGTGGAGGGGAGTTATAAATGTTGAAAGTTTTGTGGTGAGACATCAGATCTAAGTTTGGCGCCAGGCCCCGCTCACATCCTACAGCGAAAACAAAATTCCTTCATAATGTATCCTCGTGCGTCCGTCTAGCAGCTGCCATTTTGACTGCAATTAATTCGGTCAAAGTCCCGAGGACGAGTTTGTTAAAGTACGACCCCTGTTTTTTGTCTAAAAATGGCCGACTTCCTGTTTGTTTTCAAATATGGGTTCTCGGATTTTTTACTGTGTCCTGTCATGATGGACGGAATCTGTTAGCACGCGCTAGAGACTTCCTTTTAAAATTTGGTGCTTAGTAACTACAGAGGATCACATATGCGCCGGACCGGACGCGCTTGCAATTCAAAAGCGCCAGAAAAAAACTACGGACCCAAGTTTTCATTTTAAACGGTCACCACTGAGATATTCATTATAGTCCCTGTTCCAAGCGGCCCTCAATCCAAACTTAGTTCCATACATCCGAGACATTCGGTGAACTTCCGAGGACCTTTCCAAAGCTCCGGGGTGTTTTTCTGTGGGATACTGACGGCTGGTTTGTGGGGAGAGGAATGCGATAAAGCGTACGAGCGGCCCACTGAGGTGGCCTGAGGTGAGGGAATGTTTTGGCTGGAAAAAATTCAAGAGAAACTAAAAATTGCAACCTTTTTTTGTTTGGTCAAGTGTGAATTCTTACCGTCTCCAATTCACTGGAAAGTTTCTTATTTTCTTCAGTGAGCAGAACTTTCTCTCTTTCATACTTTTGCTTGTAGTCCGCCTCAAACTCCTCCCGCTCACTTTGACTGTTGAGGGGGAGAAACAAACTGTTAAATTTGGCAAGGTTATTCTCATAATAATAAGAATCATCATATTTGGTAAGTGCAACTGGGGAAACTTGGACTTGGACATGTGCAGGTCAAACAAATTACTGCTTGGGTGTTTTTGGATGGCTCTGACACTAGCAATGTTTACTTTGATTGACAGTACCAATGTTCACTTTTAACCTGTGTGAAGCCGGCCCCCTTATTGTTGCAAATATTTCAATACCATATTAAGTTATTCCTTTGTGTTGTCACGCTTAATGTACATAATGTCATGGCTGTCTTGAGTTTACATTAATTTCTACAACTCTTTGCTAGCGGGGTGTATAAAATAGTCAGGAACTGTCGTGGATGCAAAGGATCCTGGGTATTTGTTGTGTCGCGTTTATGTTGTGTTACTAGGAGGATGTTCTCCCGAAATGTGTTTGTCATTCTTGTTTGGTGTGGCTTCACAGTGTGGCGCATATTAGTAAGAGTGTTAAAATTGTTTATATCCCAACCATTAGTGTACTCTGTGTCACCCAGTATGCCTTGCAGTCGTGTGCGTGTGTCTGCGGAAGCCACACACTACATGTTGCTGGACTGACAAACAGATCGAACATGTTGTAGAAGGCGACAAAGCCAATGGCTTCACAGCACGCCCTAATACTTATTAACTGGGTGACTGCCGGCAGTCATTCTAGAGAACGTTTGCGTCTTTTATTGTCTTCTTCGCTTTGTGACACGGGTCCAAAATGGCTCTTTGAATGGTAAAGGATACCGACCCCAGAACCATGTATATCAAATATTTCCGAATGGTTCAACCGCCACCTGCCCAAATCTATTTGAAATCTATTTTTTCGTCATGTCACCCGCCCGACTCGCGGTTTATCCGCGGACTCCGGGGATGAGACCACAAACCGCGCATCTCTAGATTGGAGCACATACTTGTTGGTCACAAAAAACATTCATGAAGTTTGGTACTTTTATTAATTTATTATGGGTCTACTGAAAATGTGACCCAATCTGCTGGGTCAAAAGTATACATAGGGCAATGTTAATATTTGTTTACATGTCCCTTGGCAAGTTTCACTGCAATAAGGCGCTTTTGGAAGCCATCCACAAGCTTCTGCTTGAATTTTTGACCACTCCTCTTGACAAAATTGGTGCAGTTCAGCTAAATGTGTTGGTTTTATGACATGGACTTGTTTCTTCAGCACTGTCCACACGTTTAAGTCAGGACTTAGGGAAGGCATTCTAAAACCTTCATTCTAGCCTGATTTAGCCTTTTCTTCACCCCTTTTGACATGTGTTGGGGTCATTGTCCTGTTGGAACGCCCAACTGCGTCCAAGACCCAACCTCCGGGTTGATGATTTTAGGATGTCCTGAAGAATTTGGAGGTAATCCTCTCTTTTCATTATCCCATTTGAAGCACCAGTTCCATTGGCAACAAAACAGGTCTGAGCATAATGCTACCATCACCATGCTTGACGGTGGGAATGGTGTTCCTGGGATTTAAGTTAAGTTAAGTTAAGGTAAAGTCCTCCCCTTTTCTCCTCCAAACATATTGCTGGGTAATGTGGCCAAACAGCTCAATTTTTGTTTCATCTGACATCACATGGACAAAGATAAGACCTTCTGGAGAAAAGTTATGTGGTCAGATGAAACAAAAAATGTTGCTTTTTGGCCTCTATACTACATGAATGCTTTTTGTGACCAACAAGTATGTGCTACAATCACTCTATCACAAACTATCACAAAACAATAAAAGTTGTAGTAAGTATTGGAAACTCAAGACAGCCATGACATTGTTCTTTACAAGTGTATGAAAAACTTTTGATTGTGTGTGTGTGTATATATATATATATATATATATATATATATATATATATATATATATATATATATATATATATATATATATATATCTATATATATATATATGTATGTATATATATATATACACATATATTTTATGTGTTGTGGCGCGTTTAATTTATGTGGCCCACAACATCGTTTTGTAATATGTTGCATTAATTTTTTGCTAGCCAGATCATTTTATGTGATATGCCGCGATAATTTACATGGCCCACTGTTTAATTTTATGTGTTATGCCACTTTAATTTTTGGCAAGCTACTTAATTTTATGTGATGTGCCTCAATCTGTGGCCCGCCACCTTATGTTACGTAGCCTGCCGCATAATTTAATGTTTTATGATGTATTAATTTATGTTGCCCACCACATCATTTTATGTGATATGCCGTAACATTTTATTTGCCCTGCTACGTTGTTTTGTGATATGTCGCATTCATTTACGTGGCCAGCTACTTTATTTTACGTACAATACCACCATTTTTTATGTGGCCCACAAGCTCAATTTATGTGGCCTGCCGCATAATTTTATGTGTCATGTCGCTTAATTTATGTGGCCCGCCCGGTCATTTTATGCAATGAGGCCGCTTTTTACGTGGTCAGCCACATTTAATGTGTTATGCCGCAAAAATGCATGTGGCATATTTTGTGATGTGTCGCATTGATTTATTTGACTCACCAGAGCATTTTGTGTGTTATGCCAGATTAATGTATGCATTAATTTATACGGCCCGCCACATAGTTTAATGTGGCCTGCCGCATAATTTTATGGGTTGTGAGGCATTAATTTAAGTGGCCCGCTACTTCATTTTATGTGCTGGCATCAATTTATGTTGCCCGTCACATCATATTATGATATGCCGCTTTCATTTGTATGGGCCGCTGTTAGATTTTATGTGGTATGCTGTAATTTTTATGTGGCCCGCTACGATGTTTTGTGAAAGGTCTCATTAATTTATGTTGCCCGCCAAATCATTTTATGTGATAAGCCGTTTTAATTTACATGGCCCACTACTTCTATTTACAATAAGTGTTGCGCCACAATCATTTATGCGGCCCGCTACTTCATTGTATGGAATCGTCCGCAATTTTCTTATGTGGCCTGCCACATAATTTTGTCAGGCCTCTCGCAAAATGTTATGTGTAGGGCCGCTATAATTTGTGGCCCGCTACTTAATTTCATGTGATATGCCGCATTTTTTTTGATGATTGTACGTATTCTGCCACATTTTTTGGTATGTCGCATTATTTTGCTAGCCACATAATTTTATGTGTTATGCTGCTTTCATTTTTGTGACCCACTACTTTCTTTGTGTGTTATGCCGCGTTGATTTACCTGGCCCGCTACTTAATTTATGTGACCCGCCACATCATTTTACGTGGACTGCGGCATTATTTTATGTTATGATGCATTAATTTATGTGGCCTGCAAAAAAGGCTGTAAATAATAAAGACCGTTGTGACTAAAAGCATGGACTATTCTTTCAAGTTTGACATAAAAATGGTTGATTTTTGTTGACTTGAATATTAAGTCAACTTGCAATCTGTTAGTCCATCCATCCATCCATCCATCCATTTTCTACCGCTTGTCCCGTTAGTAAAAATTATAATCACCAAAAATACTTTCTATGCAAACTGTGTAACAAGGCTGGTATAAGTTAATATTCAGATGTATTCACTCTTACATGTGGCCCTCCGAGGGCAGCCACATAATTGTTATGTGGCCCTAAATAAAAGCGAGTTTGACACACCTGCACTATGTGACAAGAATGCTGGTGTTTTTAGGAATCTGCTGGAAAAAAATGTTGGTCTCTGCAAAGTTTTGAAGGTGAGCTGGCCCACAGGTCCTGACCTAGACGTATCCCTGAAAGTCAACACTGTGTACAAGTAGTTGAAGTGTGATAAACTGGGTGTCCTGACCTGAACGCCTCACTCAAATCCAACATTGTGTATAAGTAGTTGAAGTGTGATAAACTGGGTGCCCTGACCTAAACGCCGCCCACAAATCCAACATTGTGTACGAGCATTTGAAGTGTGAGAACCTTTATGCCCTGACCTGAACGCCTCCCTCAAATCCAACATTGTGTACAACTAGTTGAAGTGTGATAAACTGGGTGTCCTGACCTAAACGCCGCCCACAAATCCAACATTGTGTACAAGTAGTTGAAGTGTGATAATCAGTGTGTCCTGACCTAAACGCCTCCCTCAAATCCAACATTGTGTAGAGTAGTTGAAGTGTGATAACCTGGGTGCCCTGACCGAAATGCCTCCCTCAAATCCAACATTGTGTACAAGCATTTGAAGTGTGAGAACCTTTATGCCCTGACCTAAACGGCTCCCTCTAATCCAACATTGTGTACAGGTAGTTGAAGTGTGACAACCTGTGTCCTGACCTAAACGCCTCCCTCAAATCCAACATTGTGTAGAGTAGTTGAAGTGTGATAACCTGGGTGCCCTGACCTAAATGCCTCCCTCAAATCCAACATTGTGTAAGAGTAGTTGAAGTGCGATGACCTGGGTGTCCTGGCCTAAGCGCCTTCTTCAAATCCAACACTGTGTACGATTAGTTGAAGTGTGATAACCTGCGTGTCCTGAAGTCCATGTTGCTTGAAGTTTTGGAACTTACTTGGGCGAGAACTCTCCTACACCTGAGCTGAACCTGACTTGAGAGCCACTTGTAGCAGTGAGCTCAGCATTAAGTGTCTGCCTTCAGGAGGTGAGCACTACTTTGGCAAAGATGGAGACGACTTTACACCTGCAACTAAACGTCTTGGTGTTTTAGAACAAAGAGACAGGGTGAAAATATAGGTAATATAATTATCATGGGGGAAGTGGGACAAGATCTCCATGTTACAATCACTTGTGGAGGAAGAGGAAGATGGCCAGAAAAGTCAGCAGGTAAAATAAGAATGTGATGAAACACCTCTCTCTCCGAGTCTTCTCCAGTTTGTCCTTCAAGATCTGCACTTCTTTCTTCAAGGCCAGCTGCTGGCTGTCGCCGTCACGCAGCTCCTTGCGCATGGCTTTCAGCTCCGTGCTGTGCTGCGCCTCCCGACGTACCAGCTCCTCCTCGTACGCCATTGTCTTGGCCTCTGCAGACGCCGGGAAGGGGGACAGGCCGACGTGTTTGGACTGGAGAAAACCAAGAAAATGGAGTCTGAGCAATTTTGTTCAGATAATGTACACCACCTGGGTCATACTCCAGGCCCTCTGACTCATTTATTGTGGCCAACCACTTCATTTTATGTATTCATTGTCACATCTTTTTATGTAGTCAGTGTCACATCATTTAACTGGCCTGCTACGTCATTAAATGCGGACCCACATTAATCTGGTCCATCATGTTCTTTAATGAGACCTGTCACATCTTTTAATGTGGCCTGCAATGTCATTTAATCCGGTCAGCCACATCATTAACGTGGTCTATCACCTCATTAATGTTGCCCCCGTGTCTTTTAAAGTGATCCGTCACCTCATTCCAAGCGGCCCGTCACCTCATTTAACTCATTCAAGGCGGTCCGTCACCTTATTCAACTTGGTACGTCACCTCAGTAATGTGGTGCCTCACGTCATTAAAGGCGGACCATCACCTCATTTAACTTGGTACATCATCTCATTTAACGTGGTACATCACCTCATTTAATTTGCCACATCACCTTATTTAAAGCGGCACATCACCTCATTTAAAGCGGCACATCACCTCATTTAACGCGGCACATCACCCTATTTAACGCGGCACATCACCCTATTTAACGCGGCACATCACCCTATTTAACGCGGCACATCACCCTATTTAACGCGGCACATCACCCTATTTAACGCGGCACATCACCCTATTTAACGCGGCACATCACCTCATTTAACGCGGCACATCACCTCATTTAACGCGGCACATCACCTCATTTAATGCGGCACATCACCTCATTTAATGCGGCACATCACCTCATTTCACTTGGGGCGTCACCTCAATAACGTGGTGCCTCCAGCACTTAATGCGGACTGTCACGTCATTAAACTTGTTACGTCACCTCATTTAAGGTGGACCGTCACCTACTTTAACGTGGACTGTCATGTCATTTAACTTGGTACGTTACCTCATTAAGGCGGCCCGTAACCTCATTCAAGGCGGACTATCCCGTCATTTAACTTGGTACGTCACCTCATTTAAGGTGGACGTCACCTAATTTAACGCGGACCGTCATGTCATTTAACTTGGTACGTCTCCTCATTAATGTGATTCCTCACGTCATTTAAGGTAGACCATCACCTCATTTAAATTGGTAGGTCACCTCATTTAGTTGGCCCTCCACGTCATTTAATTTGGTACGTCTCCTCATTAATGTGATTCCTCACGTCATTTAAGGTAGACCATCACCTCATTTAAATTGGTAGGTCACATCATTTAGTTGGCCCTCCACTTCATTTAACTTGGTACGTCTCCTCATTTAACGTGGCCCGTCACCTAATCCGGACCATCACCTCATTTAACTTGGTACGTCATCTCATTTAAGGCGGACCATCTCCTCATTCAAGGCGGACTGTCACATCATTAAACTTGGTACGTCTTCTCATTTAAAACTTGGTAGGTCTCCTCATTAAACCCAGACCATCACCTCATTTAACTTGGTACGTCACCTCATTCAAGGCGGACTGTCACATAATTTAACTTGGTACGTCACCTCATTTAATGCGGAGCGTCACGTCATTTAACTTAGTAAATCACCTCATTTAAGGCAGACCGTCACCTCATTCAACTTGGTACGTCACCTCATTAATGCGGTACGTCACCTCATTAATGCGGTACGTCACCTCATTAATGCGGCACGTCACCTCATTAATGCCGCACGTCACCTCATTTAACCCGGACCGTCACCTCATTTAACCCGGACCGTCACCTCATTTAACCCGGACCGTCACCTCATTTAACCCGGACCGTCACCTCATTTAACCAGGACCGTCACCTCATTTAACCAGGACCGTCACCTCATTTAACCAGGACCGTCACCTCATTTAACCCGGACCGTCACCTCATTTAACCAGGACCGTCACCTCATTTAACCAGGACCGTCACCTCATTTAACCCGGACCGTCACCTCATTTAACCCGGACCGTCACCTCATTTAACCAGGACCGTCACCTCATTTAACCAGGACCGTCACCTCATTTAACCAGGACCGTCACCTCATTTAACCAGGACCGTCACCTCATTTAAGGCGTACAGTCACCTCATTTGATGTGGCCCGTAACCTCATTTGAGGTGGCCCGTCACATCATTTAGTTTGGCCCGTCGCCTCATTTAACTTTGTGCGTCACCTCATTTAACTTTGTGCGGCCCTCCACATCATTTAACTTGGTATGTTACCTCAATTAACGCTGCCCGTCACTTCATTTAAAGCGGACCGTCACCTCGTTTAAGGCGGACCGTCACCTCGTTTAAGGCGGACCGTCACGTCATTTAAGGCAGACCGTCACCTCATTCAACTTGGTACGTCACCTCATTAATGCGGCACGTCACCTCATTAATGCGGCACGTCACCTCATTAATGCCGCACGTCACCTCATTAATGCCGCACGTCACCTCATTTAATCCGGACCGTCACCTCATTTAACCCGGACCGTCCCCTCATTTAACCCGGACCGTCACCTCATTTAACCAGGACCGTCACCTAATTTAACCAGGACCGTCACCTCATTTAACCAGGACCGACACCTCATTTAAGGCGTACAGTCACCTCATTTGATGTGGCCCGTAACCTCATTTGAGGTGGCCCGTCACCTCATTTAGTTTGGCCCGTCGCCTCATTTAACTTTGTGCGTCACCTCATTTAACTTTGCGCGGCCCTCCACCTCCTTTAATCCGGCCCTCCACATCATTTAACTTGGTATGTTACCTCAATTAACGCTGCCCGTCACCTCGTTTAAAGCGGACCGTCACCTCATTTGAGGTGGCCCGTCACCTCATTTGAGGTGGCCCGTCACCTCATTTGAGGTGGCCCGTCACCTCATTTGAGGTGGCCCGTCACCTCATTTGAGGTGGCCCGTCACCTCATTTGAGGTGGCCCGTCACCTCATTTGAGGTGGCCCGTCACCTCATTTGAGGTGGCCCGTCACCTCATTTGAGGTGGCCCGTCACCTCATTTGAGGTGGCCCGTCGCCTCATTTGAGGTGGCCCGTCGCCTCATTTAGTTTGGCCCGTCGCCTCATTTAACTTTGTACGTCACCTCACCTCATTTAACTTTGTGCCTCACCTCATTTAACTTTGCGCGGCCCTCCACATCATTTAACTTGGTATGTTACCTCAATTAACGCTGCCCGTCACTTCGTTTGAGGCGGCCCGTCACCTCGTTTGAGGCGGCCCGTCACCTCGTTTGAGGCGGCCCGTCACCTCGTTTGAGGCGGCCCGTCACCTCGTTTGAGGCGGCCCGTCACCTCGTTTGAGGCGGCCCGTCACCTCGTTTGAGGCGGCCCGTCACCTCGTTTGAGGCGGCCCGTCACCTCGTTTGAGGCGGCCCGTCACCTCGTTTGAGGCGGCCCGTCACCTCGTTTGAGGCGGCCCGTCACCTCGTTTGAGGCGGCCCGTCACCTCGTTTGAGGCGGCCCGTCACCTCGTTTGAGGCGGCCCGTCACCTCGTTTGAGGCGGCCCGTCACCTCGTTTGAGGCGGCCCGTCACCTCGTTTGAGGCGGCCCGTCACCTCGTTTGAGGCGGCCCGTCACCTCGTTTGAGGCGGCCCGTCACCTCGTTTGAGGCGGCCCGTCACCTCGTTTGAGGCGGCCCGTCACCTCGTTTGAGGCGGCCCGTCACCTCGTTTGAGGCGGCCCGTCACCTCGTTTGAGGCGGCCCGTCACCTCGTTTGAGGCGGCCCGTCACCTCGTTTGAGGCGGCCCGTCACCTCGTTTGAGGCGGCCCGTCACCTCGTTTGAGGCGGCCCGTCACCTCGTTTGAGGCGGCCCGTCACCTCGTTTGAGGCGGCCCGTCACCTCGTTTGAGGTGGCCCGTCACCTCATTTAGTTTGGCCCGTCGCCTCATTTAACTTTGTACGTCACCTCACCTCATTTAACTTTGTGCGTCACCTCATTTAACTTTGCGCGGCCCTCCACCTCCTTTAACGCGGCCCTCCACCTCCTTTTAACCCGGCCCTCCACCTCCTTTAATCTGGCCCTCCACATCATTTAACTTGGTATGTTACCTCAATTAACGCTGCCCGTCACCTCGTTTAAGGCGGCCCGTCACCTCGTTTAAGGCGGCCCGTCACCTCGTTCAAGGCGGACCGTCACCTCGTTCAAGGCGGACCGTCACCTCGTTCAAGGCGGACCGTCACCTCGTTCAAGGCGGACCGTCACTTCGTTCAAGGCGGACCGTCACCTCGTTCAAGGCGGACCGTCACCTCGTTCAAGGCGGACCGTCACCTCGTTCAAGGCGGACCGTCACCTCGTTCAAGGCGGACCGTCACCTCGTTTAAGGCGGATCGTCACCTCGTTTAAGGCGGACCGTCACCTCGTTTAAGGTGGACCGTCACCTCATTTAAGGCGGACCGTCACCTCATTTAAGGCAGCCCGCGGACCGTCACCTCATTTAATTTGGTACGTTATCTCATTGATGTGGCCCGTCATGCCATTTAAGGCGGAGCGTCACCTCATTTAAGGCGGAGTGTCACCTCATTTAAGTCGGTACGCCACCTCATTAATGTGGTCCATCATGCCATATAAGGTGGACCATCACATTATTTTGTATAATAATTATAACTACAGGTTACAAATTTAGAAAAGCTTCATTTTGGTCGCACAGAGATGGCCTAAAAAATTAAATATAATAATACAATTTTTTACGTAATTTTAGAAAATGATTAATCGATTTGGAATCAAGATGAATCATGAATTTTTTTATTGGACCCCAATTATCTGGTGTAATAATGATAATGAAACCTTTTCAGAGCAGGTTAGAAAAGGCCTAAAAATATATTTTTTTAAAGCACATTTTTTCTTACAAAGCAACTTCTGAACGGCCTCACAACGGGGATGAATGAGATTGGCGACGTTGTTGTGCAGCCCTATGGCCGCACAGGTGCCTACCTTCAGCCCCTGCAGCTCCTCCTCCAGTTGCCGGCTGTACTGTTCATTGCGATCCTTCAGCTTCCTGTCCTTCACAGCCTCTGCACTCTGCTCCTCCATCTGAGCCTCCATCTGATGGACACACTCCCTTATTACACAATCTACACATTGTAACACTGGTGTAATGGACACTTTCACTTATTACACAATCTACACATTGCAACACTGGTGTAATAGACACTTGCACTTATTAGACAATCTACACATTGCAACACTGGTGTAATAGACACTTGCACTTATTAGACAATCTACACATTGCAACACGGTGCAAGAAGAAAAAGAAGA
Organism: Nerophis ophidion; assembly: GCF_033978795.1. Taxonomy (NCBI): domain Eukaryota; kingdom Metazoa; phylum Chordata; class Actinopteri; order Syngnathiformes; family Syngnathidae; genus Nerophis; species Nerophis ophidion. The sequence continues at coordinate 11,263,758 of NC_084634.1, read as the reverse complement.
AGAAGAAGAAGAATTGTGCACCTCTTTCCGGGCCTTCTCAGCCTTGCGCACCTCAAGACGCAGCACCTCCACTTTCTCACTCTGACTCTCCACTTCCTCCTCCTTGTCACGGAGCTGGCGACACAGGTGCTGCTTCTCCGACCTGCAGGTGCATCGGAGTCAGGTGGTAAAGTGACACAGGTGCACTTGAAGGGGACCCAGGATGATTTGACTTTTCCTTCCTTGACAAAGCATCCAATCACGGGGTTCACGCATTGGAGTGTGAGCTTGCACACACTACTGGATGTCTCCAAATTTGTCAGCATGCTAACATCATTTTTGGTCATTTTGTTCGTTTACACCTAAAAATCATGGCTTTAAATACCTGTCGTTGTCACGCCAAATTTCTTCCCCCTACAAAAACCTTCACCCCGCCCATTTACTTCCGGGGTCATGATTGATACAGACGTTTTGTTAACGCTATATTATAAAAATATAATGCTATATTGTAAAAATACAGACGTTTTCTTAACGCTATATTATAAAAAAAATTTAAAATTTTTTTTAAAGACTACAAACACAAGCTATGGGATGACGTAAGAGGAAACGTGACCCCGGAAGTAAATGCATCATCCCATAGCTTGTGCTTGTAAATTGTTTTTTTAATTTAATATTTTATCATATAGCGTTAACAAAACGTTTGTATTTTTATAATATAGTATTATATTTTTATAATATAGCGTTAATAAAACGTCTGTATTAATCATGACCCCGGAAGTAAATGGGGGGGAAGGTTTTTGTAGGAGGGGAAGAAATTTGGCGTGACAGCGCCTACTAACTTTTCCCATGTCCTCATGCTAACGTTTCATAG
>NC_084634.1:11197908-11257908 GCF_033978795.1 Nerophis ophidion | reverse complement strand
CGTTTGGATGAAGAATCAATCACAATCCTCATGAAAGAAAAAAAAAGAAGTTGCCGCAACTAGCGTATTTTTCGCCGTCTCGGGGGATGTGAAGGCAGACCAGCCTGTCGGTCCATGGCCACATTTGTCTACTAGCAGGTGAGAGATGCATGAATTATAATCTAAAATTTACTTTTTGCAAGTTTGATACCAAGCAGAAGCAGCCGCCAGCTCCGTGTGTCAATAATAGCAGGGTAAGCTAGCATTAGCTCACTGCTATCAATGTGGCGCTAAAATAGTCCGTCTGCGTTTGCGCTTATAACAACAATATCACTCATATTTGGTTCCTTTCCAGGTCACGACATGTAAATGGAGTATTGTTGGCGCTTTCGGGATGTTTTTAGAGAGTATAATGAGAGGATCCTCCATCTGTTGACTCAATTGTCAGATATTGATTTACACTTTAGAATGCATAAACAAGTCAAGCATGTGTGTTCTTGTCTTACATAAGGGTTGTAAATCATAAACAGCACATCTCTTTCACATGTTTGTGTATTTCCAGTGTGACTGATCTAATAACATAGTCAGAGTGCAGAAGTGTTACTACAGTGACGTAGAATCTGCTGAAATTACCGAAGGTATTCGGGGCAGAATATGGAAAATGGCCGACTGCATTTTGTTATGTTTAGACTGTATTTTCATATTCTTTGCTGATCGTGAATACCATTGCATATAGTTAAATGGAAACAATGAAACTCAAATAAGCAACAAATGTCAACTTGTTTTTACTTTCTACTGAAGCTTTAGAGACAAAATGGGATAATTTTCACCTTGACTTCTTGCCAGTGCTTGAGGTCCAAACATGTCATCAAAGCAGCATTTTTGCTTCTTTTCCGTGCCTCACCTTGAACTTTGCGGCTCAGCTCCACTTTCTCCTGTTCGAGGCGCTGGATCCTCCTCTCGTAGGCCTCTGCTGCCAGGCTGTTGTCCAAGCCGCGCTGTACCTCCACGTCCACTTTGTCCTGCCCGGCCTTGCTGGCTTCGCCGGACAGTTGTCGCAGGCAACCCCGGTCAGATATGGTGCTGAGGGGGGAACCAAGTGAGTGGAGGTTCATTTGTGTCTTTAATGCCAACACTCTTTCCTGACACCCCATTTTTGGAACTGAATTTTGTCAACTGAATCTAATTATCATTTGATTATTTAAAGCAAAATGTGATTAATCTAGATTAAATGTTTTGTCTGACAGCCCTATTTTTATTCATATTTCATTAAAAAATATATATATTTTGACGCCGTTTGAATTGTTACTTGCAGATAAACACTGACATTAATTACTTATATATTATTTACAGATAAACACTGACATGTATTATTTATAATTATCATTTACAGATAAATACTGACATTATTTATGAATTATTTACAAATAAACACTGACATTTAAAAAAAATATACAATTAAATATATAGTTATTTACAGATATACACTGACATCTATATGTATATAATGTTATTTACAGGTAAGCACTGACATTATTTATAAATTGTTATTTACAGATAAAAACTGACATTTATATTTACATATTGGTATTTACAGGTAAACACTGACATCTTTTAGTGATATATTATTTACAGAAAAACACTGACATTTATAATTTATATATTGTTATTTACAGATAAACACTGACAAGTACAATTGATATACTGTTATTTGCAGATAAACACTGACATTTATACTTATGTATTAGTTTTTACGGATAAACACTGACATATATTATTTACAGTTGAACACTGACATGTATTATTTATAAATTATTATTTAGAGATAAACACTTGCATTTATTATTTATGTATTATTTACAGATAAACACAGACTATTATTTATATATTGTTATTTACAGATAAACACTGATTATTATTGACATATTGTTATTTACAGATAAACACTAACATTTATTATTGACGTATTATTTATAAATAAACACTGACAATATTGATAAATTGTTATTTACAGATAACAACTGACATGTATTATTTATATATTGTTATTTAAAGATAAACACATTATTTATCAATTGTTATTTACAGATAAACACTGACATTTATATTTATATATTGTTATCAAAAGAAAAACACTGACATGTATTATTGATATAGTGTTAATTGCAGATAAACACTGACATTTATTATTGGTATATTGTTGTTTACCACTGACATTTTTTATTGATATATTGTTATTTACGGATAAACACTGACATTTATAATTTATATGTTGTTATTTACAGATACACACTGATTGTATTTGACATAATGTTATTTACAGATAAACACTATCATGTATTATTGATATATTATTATTTACAGATAAACACTTGATATTTATTATTGATATATTGTTATTTACGGATAAACACTGACATTTATTATTTATATATTGTTATTAAGAGATATTACTGATTATTATTGACATATTGTTATTTACAGATAAACTAACATGTATTATTGATATTTTATTATTTACAGATGAACACTGATATGTATTATTTACATATTGTTATTTACAGATAATTACTGATTATTATCGACATATTATTATTTACAGATATACACTAACATGTATTATAGACATATTGTTATTTACAGATAAACACTAACATGTATTATTGATATATTGTTATTTACAGATAAACACTGACATTTATTGTTGATATATTGTTATTTACAGATAAACACTGACATGTGTTATTGATATATTTTTATTTACAAACGGCGACACTGAACAACGTTAGGATAGTCGAAGGAGCACGTGAGCGAGTGATGGGGAGAAGAGGAAGAAAAAAAAGACTGGAAGAGACCATTATCGCTGAGCCTTGACGAGATAAGGTGGCTTTGTCACTTTCCCACGGGTAGCACTTGACAAGTTTATTTGCCAGACTCGTATTTTTCCAAAATACCAGAGCCAGTGTTGGGACTAACGCCTGTAACGCCTTTATTTTCGGCGGTAACTAGTAGTTAAAAGGGGAACATTATCACCAGACCTATGTAAGACCTTCGATGTTGCAGAAAAAGACCATATGTTTTTTTAACCGATTTCCGAACTCTAAAAGGGTGAATTTCAATCAATCAATCAATGTTTACTTATATAGCCCTAAATCACTAGTGTCTCAAAGGGCTGCAATTTGGCGATTTAAACGCCTTTCAATTGTTCGCCTGTCGGAGCAATGACCTTTCCCCGTGACGTCACATCGTGATGCGACCCGCCATTTTCTCAAACACATTACACACACCAAGTCAAATCAGCTCTGTTACTTTCCCTTTTTTCGACTGTGTGTTGTCGGAGGGTGTAACAACACGAACTGAGACGGATTCAAGTTGCAACAGTGGTCAAAAGATGCGAAAGTCCCTCGTTTGTTCTGCAAACTGTACCGACGACAGCTATGCTACGACAGAGATGGCAAAAATGTGTGGATATCCTGCGACACTCAAAGCACATGCATTTCCAACGATAAAGTCAACGAAATCACAAGGGTGAGTTTTGTTGATGTTATTGACTTATGTGGAGTGTGCTAATCAGACACATTTGGTCACGGCATTACTGCAAGCTAATCGATGCTAACATGCTATTTAGGCTAGCTGTACATACATCTTGCATCATTATGCCTTATTTGTAGCTATATTTGCATCCAGCCTTTCCCTCCACCCACATTCAATGCCAAACAAACACATACCAATCGCTGGTTAGAAGGCGATCGCCAAATTCGTCTGCGCTTCCTCCCGTGCCGCTGTCTGTCGCGATATGGCTCAAAAGCTTCAGTTTCTTCTTCAATTTTGTTTTGGCTACCTGCCTCCACACTCCAACCATCCGTTTCAATACATGCGTAATCTGTTGAATCGCTTACGGCGCTGAAATCCGAGTCTGAATCCGAGCTAATATCGCTATACCTTCCTGTGCTATCCGCCATGTTTGTTTCTGTGTGGTCCCGCTGTGACGTCACAGGATAATGGACGGGTGGATATATCGACCGTTAAACCAGGCACTTTGAAGCCGTTTTTCGGGATATTGCGTGATGGTTAAAATTTTGAGAAAAACTTCAAAAAAATAAAATGAGCCACTGGGAACTGATTTTTATTTGTTTTAATCCCTCAGAAATTGTGATAATATTCCCCTTTAACGCGTTATTTTTTATATTCAGTAACTCAGTTACCGTTACTACATGATGCGTTACTGTGTTATTTTAAGATATTTTTTTATGTAGTATAGGCTAAAAAGTGAGAAGGTCTGAGTGTGTTTTATTGGAGCGCTGGTTCTTCTTGTCTTACAACCCGGAGAAGAGAGAGGCGCGCTGTGTGTTGGTGTGGGGTGGGGAGGGGGGTTTTGTGTCTGTGTTTACTAACAAGACATCATCACGGAGCAGAAGTCGAGTTTCTTAACATGGAGATATTGTCACTACTTTTCTTTTGTCGAGCTCAAAGAAAACAACATTTAATTCAATGTAAGTTGTGTCTTGGGTCAAAGATCCTGTCTACTTCCAAAAACAGCAATTCAAATCTGCTGAAACAGCTGCAAAAGCAACATGCTTCACCTCCACCTCCAACAGCGGCTGGATATTAAAGGAGAGACTGCTAGCCAGGACAACATTGATAGAGCCATTGCAGCATATGTGCAAGAAGACACGCAAGCTATTTCTACAGTGGAGTCACCTGCTTTCAGGCAGCTGGACACAGTGGACAGTGAGTACAAAAACATGGAAAGCCAGCTAAAGAAAACACTCAAAATCTGCCTCTGCTCATCATTCAGCACTGAAGGTACACACTCTGTCAATTCTCTTATGTACTCTTTCATTCTAGACTTCTACAGTGTGTGATTATCACATCACTATAAATGTATAGACCAGGCCTGGGCAATTATTTTATTCGGCGGGCCAGATTTAAATAATAAATTGTATCTGGGGGCCGGTACATCTATTTTTCGGAACACAAATACAAAACCTCACAATAATGATTGAAAACAAAAAACGTTATGACAGACCGCCTTAAAAACGGAACGGAATTTGACATTTTTTTTACTGAATGAAACACCCAGAATGTACCGTATTTTTCGGATTATAAGTCGCTCCGTAGTACAGTTGTGATCAAAATTATTCAACCCCCACACAATTTTGGTGTTTTAGCAAGTTGGACATTTATTCCGTATTTTGTTTATAGTCATATCAAATAAAGTTGTGTCAAATAGACAAATGCAACTTAAATTGTAACACTTATTTTACAAAATACCAAAAAAGGACATTTTTCTCAATATCTCATTGACAAAATTATTCAACCCCTTGAAGATCATAACTCTTAAGAACAGAATTTGAATAAGGTGTTTTCAATCAGGTGTTGAAAACACCTGTAGATGTGATTAGAACCATAACGAGCAACAATTAAACTGATTGAAAAAGACTGTGACGCTCAGCTTCTTGTGATGATCAATGGTGTATTTGCAACATGGTGAAGTCCAGGGAGTGGTCAAAGAAGTCAAGAGAGGAGGTAATTTCTCTTCATAAGAAAGGATATGGATATAAGAAAATAGCAAAGACATTACACATTCCAAGAGACACAGTTGGGAGCATAATTTGCAAGTTTAAAGCTAAAGGCACAGTGGAAACACCACATGGGCATGGTAGAAAGAGGATGCTGTGAAGCGTACAGTGGTGAAAACCCCCAGTGAACAGCTGAGGAACTACAACAGGACATTGCAGAGGGGGGAATGCAGGTTTCGTTCCAGACAATAAGGCGCTCACTACGAGATGAAGGCCTCCATGCCAGAACTCCCAGGCGCACCCCACTTCTGACTACCAGGCACAAGAACAATAGACTCCAGTATGCCAAAAACCATCTGGACAAACCCCAAAGGTTTTGGGAAACTGTTCTATGGATTGATGAGACAAAACTGGAACTCTTTGGGCCTATGAATCAACGTTATGTCTGGAGGAGAAAAAATGAAGCTTACAAAGAGAAGAACACCTTGCCTACTGTTAAGCATGGTGGGGGGTCAATCATGCTCTGGGGCTGTTTCTCTGCCTCAGGTACCGGGAATCTCCAGCGCGTTCAAGGCATTATGAATTCTATTTCCTACCAGGATATATTAGCTGCAAATGTCATGAAGTCAGTGACGAAGCTGAGGCTTGGGAGACGTTGGACCTTCCAACAGGACAACGATCCCAAGCATACCTCCAAATCAACATCAGAGTGGTTGCAGAAGAAGGGCTGGAAGACTCTAGAGTGGCCTTCACAGTCGCCAGACCTAAATCCTATAGAAAACCTGTGGTGGGACTTGAAGAAGGCAGTTGCAGCACGCAAGCCCAAGAATATGAATGAACTGGAGGCCTTTGCTCAAGCGGAATGGGCTAAAATACCTGTAGATGGTTGCAAGAAGCTTATGTATCACGTTTGAAGGATGTCATTACTGCCAAAGGGTGTTCTACTAAGTACTAAAGATTCATGTAACTAGGGGGTTGAATCATTTTGTCAATGAGATATTAAGAAAAATTTCCTTTTTTGGTATTTTGTTAAATACAGTGTTACAATTTAAGCTGCATTTGTCTATTTGACACATCTTTATTTGATATGACTATAAACAAAATACGGAATAAATGTCCAACTTGCTAAAACACCAAAATTGTGTGGGGGTTGAATAATTTTGATCACAACTGTATACATCGCACCATCCGAAAATGCATAATAAAGAAGGAAAAAAACATATATACGTCGCACTGGAGTATAAGTCGCATTTTAGGGGGGAATTTATTTGATAAAATCCAACACTAAGAATAGACATTTGAAAGGCAATTTAAAATAGATAAAGAATAGTGAACAACAGGCTGAATAAGTGTAAGTTATATGAGGCATAAATAACCAACTGAGAAGGTGCCTGGTATGTTAACGTAACATGTTATGGTAAGAGTCATTCAAATAACTATAACATATAGAACATGCTATACGTTTACCAAACAATTTGTCATTCGTAATCGATAAATCACATGAAATCTTCCTTCTCGATGTCGCTTCTAATCAACTCTGCCAACTCCAAAGGTATGCACCGCTTCCTCTTGTCGTTTTCTGCTGAATATATCACTACGTCCAGCTTGTAATCTGCAGTACATGATTTCTTTTTCGGTGCCATTTTTGTTCAGCCCTACTCAGTTTTTATAAGTTACCTCCAACGATGAAATTATCCATTTTAATAGCTACGGCAGTAGCATATAGCAGTTAGCATTCCATGACCCACAATGCACTTCTGCTATGACCCTACCGCGTCAAATTCTTATTGGTTGACGTGTGTGTGACGATTGCTGACATGTGTGTGACGATTGCTGACATTTTCTGCGTCTCTTCCGCGAATGAGATAAATAATATTATTTGATATTTTACGGTCATGTGTTAATAATTTCAAACACAAGTCGCTCCGGAGTATATGTTGCACTATGAAAAACTATGAAAAAAACTGCGACTTATAGTCCGAAAAATACAGTACGTGAAAATAAAGAATGTGGGATTTACAATATTACCTATGAAGGATAAAACACTGAATATTGAACATAATTTACAATCAACCGAAACACAACCAAAATGCAACAAACAGTGAAATATGAACGCGAAGGGTAAAAAACAAAAAACACCTACAATCTGAGATATCTCAAAGTGACCAAAGTAACTAATTAGATAACCATAGTAACTAATTAGATGACCATAGTAACTAATTAGATGACCATACTAACTAGTATATCATACAGATTCCAAGCTTTGAAAGACTTAGTATAGTTGAAGACGTACGGTCATTAGAAAACATGACTGCACATCATAATGGCAGCTACACTTTCCATATTAAAGATCAAAAACAATTATTTAGGAATGTCCAGCGGGCCAGATTGAAAAGCTCAACGGGCCGCATGTAGCCCCCGGGCCTTAATTTGCCCAGGTCTGGTATAGACTATAAAGTTCAAAAACATAAAGAAAGATCTTAGGGGGCCAGGCCACTCTTTCCTTTTCTCTAAACTAAAACTGGGGAAATGCGTAGAGCTGGGGCGCTCACACTTTTTCTGCAGGTGAGCTACTTTTCAATTGACCAAGTCGAGGAGATCTACCTCATTCCTATTTATAATTTATATCTATTTATTTATGAAAGAGACATTTTTGTTAACAAGTTAATGGTGTTTAATGATAATACAAGCATGTTTAACACACATAGATTCCTTTCTTTCATGAAGACAAAAATATAAGTTGGTGTATTTGATTCTGATGACTTGCATTGATTGGAATTAGACAGTGGTGCTGATAACGTCCGCATTTTCAAATGGAGGAAAAACAATGTCCTCCTTTCTGTCCAATACCACATGAAAGTGGTTGGATTTGGCATCTCATTTGTCCAACTTGCATACTCGTTTTTAAACACTTTGTTATGAGAGTAGCATATGGGTGTGGCCCTTTAATGTCTGGCAGCAGGTGAGTGACGTCAGTGAGTGTGCGGGTGGGCAAGCAAGTGAGAAAGCGGTCGCTGAGGGCGGGGGAGAAATACATTGGCATCAAACTCCGTAGCTTGCTAGCTTGTGCACGCTAGCTTTCTGAGACTCTTATTTTGTTAGCACAGGCAGGATGAAACAGGTCTTTTATGGTGAAGACAGGAACTTAGAGTTTTGACAGTAGGTACGGAGTCTCTAGAAATAAAATGTGTTTCTCTGCGTCCGCCCTGTTAGTGATTTTTTTCTTAAATATGAGCTCACAGCAGCCAGCGTCATCTCACAAGATCCTCGGGTGCCGAGAATGTCAAACAACTGACGAAAGTGAAGTCTTGGTTTGATTGATGATTGCTCATTTTTATGTATATTTTTTAATGCCTGGCTTGAGATCGACTGACACACCCTCCGAGATCGACGTAATGCCCACCCCTGGCGTAGAGTGTTCTAGGCAACAGTCCAGTGCTGATCTCCTGAAGACATGATTTTATTTCACAATTCCTTGAGAGAAAAAAACGCCTGGTTAGGCATGTGTACAGCAGTATGTGCGGTATATAGTGACATGACTTATAATCATTTCATGTCATGCGTGCTTTCCTTGGGTGAAGGCAGGTTTACAGCTATGTTGTGACATGTTGTTATCATGTGGTTTGTTACTTATGTATATTATGTTGAAGCTATTTAAAATAGTTTTCTCAATTTGTTCTGGCCCGAAATAAATTGGCCCTTTGAAACATATCTTTGTGTTTTGAATGTAGACCACATTGCTTAGCAGAGTTGAGTGATGCAAATGCATGTCAAGCTGATCAACAGATTGAATTATTCTCCAGTGCAATAACAGTACTGAAATGAAGGCTAAAAGGGCATCAATGGGAGCCTTAAAAAACAAAGAAAAACTAAGTAACTAAATAGTTACTTTGCACAGTAACGCGTTACTTTTTGGTGTAAATAACTGAGTTAGTAATATAGTTACTTTTGAAATAAAGTATCTAGTAACTGTAACTAGTTATTGGTTTTCAGTAACTAACCCAACACTGACTCAGGAGGAAATTGGTTAAATGTGAGACAACCCCTCTTTTTACAACATTTGGGCTTTCAAGAGTAGCTGGGCTGACGGCAGAAAGCTTAAGTATGTAGGTACGCTGGTGGTTGAGGTTATTCAAGACCCAGACAGGGTGTAGAAAAAGATGTGTTTTGACTTACCATTTACTGGTGTAGGTGAAGCCAACAAAGGGGAAGTGGTGGCCAGAAAAGGCGGTGTGAGAAGGTGGGGGCATGGTCTCCTGAGAATATGGAACGACATTTAATGTGGTCTACAAGCCACAAAATCTGACACACGTACCGAGTTCTTGAGACTGTCGTCGTCCACGTCGAAGTTGGACGTGTCTGTGGGACTGCTGACCTCGGGGATGTAGGGGGCCTCACACAAGCGGATGTTGTCCCAGTCGATGCCTGAACATGAAAGAGTTGAAACAAACCAAATACCTCATTTTGGTTTTCACGAAAAACTTTGATTTCTGATTTGCAGCAGGCACAGATTTATTTAGGTGAAGCTACCTCCTGGTGTCAAATTTAGATTTCAGCGGCGTAGGCAGGGGTGTCAAACTATTTTATACTTAGGGCCACATCTCAATTCAATATTCATAGATGCGGGGGGCCATTTGGGATGATGTGGTGGGAAACATTAAATGACATGACGGACCACCTTAAATGACGTGGTAGACTACAATGGATGACGTGACAGGCCACAATAAATGATGTGGAGGGCAAAATTGAATGACAAGGCGGGTCACAATATTGAGGTAACGGACCACATTGAATGACGTGACGAGCCACATTGAACGAGATGGCGGGCCACTTTTAATGAAATGGCGGGTCACAACAAATGATGTGGCACACCACGATAAATTACGTGGCAGGCCACTATAATGAGGTAGAGGACCATGTTGAATGACATGGCGGGCCACGTAAAATGACGTGACGAGCCACATTTATTGAGGTGGCGGGCCACATTTAAATGACGTGACGGAGCACTTTTAAATGTACTGGCAGACCATGTCGAATTACATGGCGGGCCACAATAATGGCAAAAGGGGCCACATTTAAAAGACGTGACGGCGCACTTTTAAATGATGTGTCAGACCATGTCGGGCCACAATAATGGCAAAATGTACCACAATAATGAGGTAACGAACCACGTTGAATTACATGGCGAACCACAATAATGAAGTGACGGACCACGTTGAATTACAAACCCCGTTTCCATAAGAGTTGGGAAATAGTGTCAGATGTAAATATAAACGGAATACAATGATTTGCAAATCATTTTTTAACCCATATTCAGTTGAATATGCTACAAAGACAACATATTTGATGTTCAAAATGATAAACTTTTTTTGTTGTTGCAAATAATCAATAACTTTAGAATTTTATGCCAGCAACCTGTGACAAAAATGTTGGGAAAGGTGGCCATAAATACTGATAAAGTTGAGGAATGCTCATCAAAAACTTATTTGAAACATCCTAAAGGTGTGCAGGCTGATTGGGAACAGGTGCGTGCCATGGTTGGCTACAAAAGCAGCTTCCATGAAATGCTGAGTAATTCACAAACAAGGATGGGGTGAGGGTCACCAATTTGGAAGCAAATTGTCGAACAGTTTTAAAACAACATTTCTCAACGAAGTTTTGCAAGGAATTTAGGGATTTTACCATCTACGGTCCGTAAAATCATCAAAAGGTTCAGAGAATCCAGGAGAAATCACTGTACGTAAGCGATATTACGAAACTTTGATCCCTCAGGCGGTACTGCATCAAAAACCGACAGTGTGTAAAGGATATCACCACATGGTCTCAGGAACACTTCATAAAACCACTGTCAGTAACTACAGTTGGTCGCTTCATCTGTAAGTGCAAGTTAAAACTCTACTATGCAAAGCCAAACTCATTTATCAACAATATCCTGAAACGCCGCCGGATTCGCTGGGCCCAAGCTCATCTAAGATGGACTGATGCAAAGTGGAAAAGTGTTCTGTGGTCTGACGAGTCCACATTTCAAATTATATTTGGAAACTGTGGGTGGTTTCCAACGGAACAAAGAGGAAAATAACCATCCGGATTGTTATAGGCGCAAAGTTCAAAACCCAGCATCTGTGATGGTATGGGGGTGTATTAGTGCCCAAGGCATGGGTATCTTACACATCTGTGAAGGCACCATTAATGCTGAATGGTCCATACAGGTTTTGGAGCAACATATGTTGTCATCCAAGCAATGTTATCTTGGACGCCCCTGCTTATTTCAGCAAGACAATGCCAAGCTACGTGTTACAACAGCGTGGTTTCGTAGTAAAAGAGTGCAGGTACTTTCCTGGCCCGCCTGCAGTCCAGACCTGTCTCCCATAGAAAATGTGTGACGCATTATGAAGCGTAAAATACGACAGCGGAGACCCCGGACTGTTGAACGACTGAAGCTCTACATAAAACAAGAATGAGAAAGAATTCCACTTTCAAAGCTTCAACAATTACTTTCCTCAGTTCCCAAACGTTTATTGAGTGTTGTTAAAAGAAAAGGTGATGTAACACAGTGGTGAACATGCCCTTTTCCAACCACTTTGGCACGTGTTGCAGCCATGAAATTCTAAGTTAATTATTATTTGCAAAAAAAAATAAAGTTTATGAGTTTGGACGTCAAATATCTTGTCTTTGTAGTGCATTCAACTGAATATGGGTTGAAAAGGATTTGCAAATCATTGTATTCCGTTTATATTTACATCTAACATAATTTCCCAACTCATATGGAGACGGGGTTTGTACATGGCGGACCACAATAATGAGGTAACGAACCACATTGAATTACGTGGCGGACCACAACAATGCGGTAACGGACCACATTAAATTACATGGTGGGCAAGAATAATGAGGTAACGGACCACATTAAATTACATGGCGGACCACTTTGAATTACATTCCGGGCCAACTTAAATAACGTGACATTAAATGACAAGGATGTACCACTTTAAAATGATATGGCGGGCCACAATAAATGACATGACGGACCACATTGAATTACATGGCGGGCCACAATAATGAGGTAACAGGCTACATTAAATAATGTGGCAAACCACATTGAATGACGTGACAGTTTAAATGATGTGACACATTAATTGACATGATGAACCACCTTAGAGTGACATGGCGGGCCAATTTTAAGGACGTGACGGACCACATTAAAGGCCACGTAAAATGACGAGACAGACCACATTGAATTACATGGTGGGCCACTACAATGAAGTAACAGGCCACTTTAAATAACGTGGCAAACCACATTGAATTACATTGCGGACCACATTCAATGCTGTGGCAGGCCTAGTTAAATTGAATTACATGGTGGGCCACAACAATGAAGTAACAGGCCACTTTAAATAATGTGGCAAACCACATTGAATGACATTGCGGGCCAAGTTAAATGATGCGACACATTAAATTACACGATGAACCACCTTACAGTGATATGGCGAGCCAATTTAAATGACGTGACTGACCACATTGAATTACATTGCGGACCACATTCAATGCTGTGGCAGGCCTAGTTAAATTGAATTACATGGTGGGCCACAACAATGAAGTAACAGGCCATTAATATAACGTGGCAAACCACGTTGAAAGACATTGCGGGCCAAATTAAATTAAAAACAACTCAAATGTACTTCTAATGTATATACTTGTTCTTATGCTATCTGAACTCACTATGTTCTCTGCTGGCTGTACATATCCTACTAAATAAGACCGACACTGTTTCAATGTCCACATTTCTCTGTTGATGCAATTGTTGATGACTGAAGTTCTGATATCAACCAAAGCTCCTCATCCCACCCCCCGGATTGTAAATAATGTAAATAATTCAATGTACATACTATGATGATTAACTTGTGTGATGACTGTATTATGTTGATAGTATATATTTGTACCATGAATTGATTAACGTGGACCCCGACTTAAACAAGTTGAAAAACTTATTCGGGTGTTACCATTTAGTGGTCAATTGTACGGAATATGTACTGCACTGTGCAATCTACTAATAAAAGTATCAATCAATCAATCAACGTGACGGGCCATTTCAAACGACGTGATGAACCACCTTAGGATTACATGGCGGGCCCCTTTTAATGACGTGATGAACCATTTTAAGTGATGTGGCAGACCACAATGAATTACATAGTGGGCCACAATAATGAGGTAATGGACCATTTTAAATGATGTGGCACACCACATTGAATGACATGGCAGGCCCAGTTAAATGACGTGATGGACCATTTTAAATGATGTGGCAGACCAAGTTGAATTACATCGCGGACCACAAGAATGAGGTGAAGGACAATATTAACTGATGTGGCACACCACATTGAATGACATGGCAGCCCTAGTTAAATGACGTGGTGGGCCACATCAAATGAGTTCACACATTAAAAGACGTGACTTACCACCTTAAATGACTGCGGTCCATATTAAAGTTAAAGTACCAATGAATGTCACACACACACTAGGTGTGGCGAAAATGTTCTCTGCATTTGACCCTTCACCCTTAATCCACCACCTTAATCCAGTGAGCAGCAGCGGTGGCCGCGCCCAGGAATCATTTTGGTGATTTAACCCCTAATTCCAACCCTTGATGCTGAGTGCCAAGCAGGGAGGTGATGGGTCCCATTTTTCTAGTCTATGGTATGACTCGACCGGGGGTTTGAACTCACAACCTACCGATCTCAGGGTGGACACTCTAACCACTAGGCTGAGTAAGTGTGTAGGTAGATGACATGGCGAGCCGATTTAAATGAAGTGACGGGCCGATTTAATGAATGGGCGGGCCATATCTAGCCCCCGGGCCCTGCGTTTGACGTGTGTGGTGTAGATCAATGTCTTCATGAAGCCGAGGCGCACAGACTTTAGGTTGGAAATTATGTTTCTTCTTTCCTCAAGTTGGTTTCATTGTTCTCTAGGTTACTTGAACCCGGCTACATTCTTTGCATTGCCGCAGCACACCTGATGACCTCTGACTTGGGAAGCACCTGTGTAGTCAAGACTAGTCCGTACCAGAAAAGAAGGGATGTTGCTTGTAGTCTTCAATCCCGTTCTGTCCTAATCGGTACTGCCGGCTGCAAATGAGCCGACGTATGAGATCCTTGGCGTCCTCTGAAACGACATCCGTAATCTGCTGAGGGAACTGGAATCGCTCCTGCGGAACAAGGTTGAGGACATCAAAGGCTGGTACAGACACAAACGCTCATGAGCTCACCTGATGGTTCATGATTTTGGCGTAGGTTTCAACCAGGGACTCCGCATAGAAGGGAGTTTCGCCGTACAGCATTTCGTACATGCAAACTCCCAGGGACCACCAGTCGCACTCAGGTCCGTACTTGCCCTTTCCATCCTCCATGGCCTGGAGGATTTCTGGAGAGATATAATCCGGGGTTCCCACAGCCACGGACGACTGGACCTAGGGTGTGGACCAAACCAGTCAGTGACCAAAAGACCCGTCTTTTGGGGATTTTTGCCCAACATCCACAATCTTTTGAGACAGCAAGACACCTCTTTCCCTTTTTCTAGTGAAGTGATGTGAAGTGAATTATATTTATATAGCGCTTTTCTCAAAGTGACTCAAAGCGCTTTACATAGTGAAACCCAATATCTATTTTTTTTTTTTACATTTAAACCAGTGTGGGTGCCACTGGGAGCAGGTGAGTAAAGTGTCTTGCCCAAGGACACAACGGCAGTGACTAGGATGGCAGAAGCGGGGATCGAACCTGCAACCTTCAAGTTGCTGGCACGGCCGCTCTACCAACCGAGCTATACCGCCCCTAGTCCTTCTAAAGCAGGGGTGTCCAAATTACGGCCCGCTGACGTCTTCAATTTGGCCCACGAGACCTCACAAATTTAAATAGGAAATTAACCCACAGGGAAACGTCGTTCATTTTAAAATCGTTTTTAATCATATTTATTTTTATATTAGTTTTATATTTATTTTTTTATTTTTTATTTTCATTCAGTCATTGGTGGAGCTAAGGATAATATTTGAATATTGTTTTTAATATTGTTGTGCAGCACTTTGGAAACATTTCTGTTGTTTAAATGTGCTAAACAAATAAAGTGGATTGGATTGAATTTTCATGCTGCTATTATGTCGACATCGAGTTGACAAAATAAAGAAATTCTGGTCAATGACGTTTAACTATGTGCTGAACAGAAGGGTGCGCAGAACTTACTTACATTGACCCAATACAAACAACCTTCCCTAGTCATGGTGCAAACAAATAAAATAAATAAACCAAAACAAAATGTTAACAGACATGGTCACCAGTAACAACCTTTGTGGACATTGCAAAAACATCATGATGCACCATAAAAATTAAAAAATTACACTAATTTAAATCCGTTACAAACCATAATGGGAAAAAGGCAAAACACTCCCCCCCAGTTATCCATGTTTGTCGCATTTGAGCAGCTTGACATTTTTGATTGATTACAAAACTTAATGGAGGTTGTCATGGAA
This sequence comes from Nerophis ophidion, assembly GCF_033978795.1. Taxonomy (NCBI): domain Eukaryota; kingdom Metazoa; phylum Chordata; class Actinopteri; order Syngnathiformes; family Syngnathidae; genus Nerophis; species Nerophis ophidion. The sequence goes on along the minus strand of NC_084634.1, from coordinate 11,241,894 downwards.
GTAAACAAGGTAGGAGTCAAACTTTCACATACTCTTAATATCAAATTATATCAACAATAATAAATGGTAAATGGATTGTACTTGTAAAGCGCTTTTCTACCTTTTTTTTAAGGAACTCAAAGCGCTTTGACACTATTTCCACATTCACCCATTCACACACATTAACACACTGATGGGGGTTTATTATAATATTATATTTATTTATAAGATTATAAATATGATTTTATTATAATATATATATATATATATATATATATGTTATAATATTTGTTATTATATATTATAACTTAATACCCATTAAAATAAATATAGAATGTAGAATATAATAAATATGTATGTATATATATATATATATATATATATATATATATATATATATATATATATATATATATAGTTACTTTACATGCAGCTTGCTTGCAGCCCTCGACCAAATTTTTTTTTAACCAAGTCAAAAAGTTTGGACACCCCTGTTCTAGAGTGAAAAACTGCTAGCACGAGGTGGCTAACAACGCAGGTAACGTCGCCTAGAAACAAAGTTTTACATACATGCTTTAACCCATCCATCCAGTATCTACCGCTTGTCCCTTTTGGGGTAGCGGAGGGTCGCTGGAGCCTATCTCAGCTGCATTCGGGCGGAAGGCGGTGTACACCCTGGACAAGTGGCGACCTCATCACAGTACACGCTTTAACCATTTAACCAAATGTAGTGAATGCTGAAAATTTAAGTCTTAAAAGTAAGTTACATATACTTTCAGCGCTTAAACCACCAGGTCAACATCATATCTATCCGTCGATATGAAACATTATAGGGTTTATTTTATGTTTCATGCCCTTTTTTTAATGGGAAAAACAGAAATAATGTGCGTGTAACGTTTTTGATGCTGCATCAACACAACTTACCAGCATGTTATTTTTAACACAAAAGTGGTTAGCAGCCACTATGCATCTAATGTGAACATATGGTACTTGACGCTACTCTGGCGGTATCTAGTGGTTGAGGGGTCAAATTACACCTCGGAAAGGATTTACACATATTTCAAAGGGCAATGCTTGCATTCATTTAGGTTTTGTGGAGAAAGCGCAACAAAATAACAGGCTTACAGCATAGGGAACAGTGGCCATTATTAAAAATGAATCAATGTTTTCCTTGTGTTATCTTTTAACCTGCCTATTGTACAGCACTTTGGCTACCCCGGTGGTAAATTTCAAATGTGCTTTACATATAAAGTTGATTTGATTTGATAATTTCACTAGTTTTTAGAATTTGTTTTCCCTAAATTCTACCGTAATTAAGCCGCTTCCTACGATTTAAACGTCGCGCCTGATGGTTTTTTCTTCGCTAAAGCAAATAGTTTTCATTCAACACATGTGAAGGCATATAAATAGGGTGTTAATGTTTGTGCTACAGCGCTATCTCATGGACAAAATTTCTTACTGCAGGTGCAGCCAGGTGAATGTATACATGTGTCTCCTTCTGTTTGAAAGTTTAGTCTTCTAATCCTCCTTAGTATTTCTACTCGAATGGATACTTCATCAGTCACGGCAACGTTTGTAAGTTTTACATTATACAGTGGGGCAAAAAAGTATTTAGTCAGCCACCGATTGTGCAAGTTCACCCACTTAAAATGATAACAGAGGTCTATAATTTTCATCATAGGTAGACTTCAACTGTGAGAGACAGAATGTGAAAAAAAAATCCAGGAATTCACATTGTAGGAATTTTAAAGAATTTATTTGTAAATTATGGTGGAAAATAAGTATTTGGTCAACCATTCAAAGGAGGTTTTGGCTCAAAATCTCACGATACATGGCCCCATTCATTCTTTCCTTAACACGGATCAATCGTCCTGTCACCTTAGCAGAAAAACAGCCCCGAAGCATGATGTTTCCACCCCCATGCTTCACAGTAAGTATGGTGTTCTTGGGATGCAACTCAGTATTCTTCTTCCTCCAAACACGACAAGTTGAATTTATACCAAAAAGTTATATTTTGGTTTCATCTGACCACATGACATTCTCCCATGTGCTCTCTGGCAAACTTCAGACGGGCCTGGACATGCACTGTCTTAAGCAGGGGGACACGTCTGCACTGGAGGATTTGATTCTCTGTCGGCGTAGTGTGTTACTGATGGTAACCTTTGTTACTTTGGTCCTAGCTCTCTGCAGGTCATTCACCAGGTCCCCCCGTGTGGTTCTGGGATTTTTGCTCACCGTTCTCATGATCATTTTGACCCCACGGGATGAGATCTTGTGTGGAGCCCCAGATCGAGGGAGATTATCAGTGGTCTTGTATGTCTTCCATTTTCTAAAAATTGCTCCCACAGTTGATTTTTTCACACCAAACTGCTTGCCTATTGTAGATTCACTCTTCCCAGTCTGGTGCAGGTCTACAATTAATTCCCTGGTGTCCTTCAACAGCTCTCTGGTCTTGGCCATAGTGGAGTTTGGAGTCTGACTGTTTGAGGCTGTGGACAGGTGTCTTTTATACAGATAACAAGTTCAAACAAGTGCCATTAATACAGGTAAAGAGTGGAAGACAGAAGAGCTTCTTAAAGAAGAAGTTACAGGTCTGTGAGAGCCGGAGATCTTCCTTGCTTTAAGTGACCAAATACTTATTTTCCACCATAATTTACAAATAAATTCTTTAAAATTCCTACAATGTGAATTCCTGGATTTTTTTTTCACATTCTTTCTCTCACAGTTGAAGTGTGTTGAAAATTACAGACCTCTGTCATCATTTTAAGTGGGAGAACTTGCACAATTGGTCGGCTGACTAAATACTGTTTTGCCCCACTGTAACTAAAATAATTCTTACTTACTAAAGCGTGCCATGCATGTGTGATGTCTAGGAGTGTTTTCATGCATATTTGTACGCGCTATCATAATGTAATCAAGCTTGTGTCGTTAGCATTAGGTAGTATGTTATGTTTACTAATGTCTGTTAGTATTATTAACTTAAAACGGCATGTATTGTTTCAGTTTTATAAATTCTTAGTAAATTCACCAAAACGTCACCGTGGGATTATTGAGTCTGTTTAGCTGATTGTAGAGCTCGCCGGGAGTGGACAACTCCTCTTATTTACTCTGTTTAGCTGATTGGAGAGCTACCTTCCACAGCTAGTGAGTCCATAACGATGACTTCTGTTTTGTTGGATCAGCCGTTTTACTGCCGTGTTACAGAAACCATTTGGAAAAAATTGAGGTATGTAAATAAACATGTACATAATATTTCAGTGTAAATAACGTCTATATCTGTGGCTTATAGTCCGGTGCGGCTAAAATATGGGAAAAATATGAATTTATTCTAAAATGTAGTGGGTTCGGCTAATATACAGATGCGCTCCATAGTCCGGAAAATACGGTGTTCTCTCTCTTATATTTAGTCAGCTCTTCTGTGCAGTGTAGCACATAGATGTTAACAGCAGTGTTGTACAAACTTACCGTTCCATCCTCCATGAGTTTGAGGCAGGAGCCAAAGTCAGCCAAGCGGATGTGGCCGTTTCTATCCAAAAGGATGTTGTCAGGTTTGATATCCCTGGAAAAATCACACATGAAGAAAAAAATGCTCAAAAAAACCCCCAAATGTGATGCAACAGCTGGAGCTATATTTAGTAGGAATGCCTATATTATCGGCCGATAAATGCTTTAAAAATGTAATATCGGAAATGATCTGTATCGGTTTCAAAATTATCGGTACTGGTTTCAGAATGCAAAATTCATGACTTTTTAAAACGCCGCTGTGTACACGGACGTAGGGAGAAGTACAGAGCGCCAATAAACCTTAAAAGCACTGCCTTTGCGTGCCGGCCCAATCACATACTATATACGGCTTCACACTCACACACACTCACACTCACACTCACACTCACACTCACACTCACACACACACACACACACACACACACACACACACACACACACACACACACACACACACACACACACACACACACACACACACGTGAATACCACGCATACTTGGTCAACAGCCATACAGGTCACACTGAGGGTGGCCGTATAAACAACTCTAACACTGTTACAAATATGTGCTACACTTTCAACCCACACCAAACAAGAATGACAAACACATTTCGGGAGAACATCCGCACCGTATCACAACAAACACAACAGAAGAAATACCCAGAACCCGTTGCAGCACTAACTCTTCCGGGACGCTACAAAATATATTCCCCCGCTATCCTCTACCCCAACCTCAACCGGCCCACCTCAACCTCCACATGTTCTCTCAGGGAGAGCATGTCCCAAATTCGAAGCTGCTGTTTTGAACCATGTTGAAAAAAATAATGCACTTTGTTACTTCAACAATAAATATGGCAGTGCCAGGTTGGCATTTTTTTCCATAACTTGAGTTGATTTATTTTGGAAAACCTTGTTATATTGTTTAATGCATCCAGCGGGGCATCACAACAACATTAGGCATAATAATGTGTTAATTCCACGACTCTATACATCGGTATTAGTTCATATCAGAATCGGTAATTAAGAGTTGGACGATATCGGCAAATAAGCCGTTATCGGACATCTCTAATATTTAGTCGTATTGCAAATTCGGTTTACACTTCTGTGGGTTGTGGCCTACGGCAAACTTTTGCGGCGTAATATTAATAATGATTTTCTTTTTTTTTTTTTTGGATCTATTTACAATTCAAATATAAATGTTTCCCCCTCCAAAACAACAGATTATTTCGCAAAAACCTGCCCATGTTTTGCAGCCCTACTGCTGCTGACAGTTCCACGGTGCAGATTATGTCAGTGGGATTCATTGCAATACACGTTTTTGTTCCACTCTCCCAGCTTCTGCAATCAGCGTTCACTTTTTTTAATCAACTGGCTGACTACAGTTGCCCTGACCCTCACCAGATGCTTGTAGTTCGCTGAGCTCCACACAAGGATCTGGGATTTCTCAATAGGAGATGTATTTCAGAAGGTGGAGCCTTGTAAAAAAAAAAAAGAATTGTATGTGATTGGATAAACCACTTGTCCGTTATCTCAAGTAATGTGCTACTTCAACCACTCACATCGAAATCAACCCGTGACGCTGCTGAGAGCGACGCTGGGAAATCCAAACCCGGGCGGAAGAAGAGCCAAAACATCCTAGCCACCAATAAATGCTTTCAAAACCATTCTCTGTTCATCTTTTAAAGAATTAATATTTGATCGATTCGACAAAACAGTTGCATGCATGAGCAGAATCAAGGTCAGCCCACGACGCAGGATGTCTATCTGGAAGGAGTTTGCATTGCCTTTGAGCCCAGATCCTTGTGTGGAGCTCAGCCAACTACAAGGGTCTGGTGAGAGTAGGATCCACCAAATTCACCCCAACGTCACCGTGGTACTTATTGAGTCTGTTTGGCTGACTGTAGAGCTAGCTTTCGCAGCTAGTGGGTCCACGACAATGACTTCTGTTTTGTTTGATCAGCCGTTTTACTGCTGTGTTACAGACACTGTTTGGAAACAATTAAAAACATCCATCCATCCATCCATCCATTTTCTACCGCTTATTCCCTTTCGGGGTCGCGGGGGGCGCTGGCGCCTATCTCAGCTACAATCGGGCGGAAGGCGGGGTACATCCTGGACAAGTCGCCACCTCATCGCAGGGCCAACACAGATAGACAGACAACATTCACACTCACATTCACACACTAGGGCCAATTTAGTGTTGCCAATCAAAACAGTTACAAAATATTTCCCTGTAAATAACTCATTTCACAACATGTATATATCTGCGGCTTGAAGGTCCGGTGCGGCTAATACATGGAAAACCTCCTCCGTGGCCTTGTGGTTAGAGTGTCCGCCCTGAGATCGGTATGTCGTGAGTTCAAACCCCAGCCGAGTCATACCAAAGACTATAAAAATGGGACCTGTTACCTCCCTGCTTGGGACTCAGCATCAAGGGTTGGAATTGGGGGTTGAATCGGCAAAATGATTCCCGGGCGTGGCCACCGGTGCTGCTCCCTGCTCCCCTCACCTCACCTCCCAGGGGGTGATCAAAGGTGATGGGTCGAATGCAGAGGATAATTTCACCACACCTAGTGTGTGTGTGTGACAATCATTGGTACTTTAACTTTAAAATATTTGTGTTTTCTAAAGTTTAGTGGGTGCAGCTTATATACCTCAATGGTAAATGGTAAAATGGTAAATAGGTTATACTTGCATAGCGCATTTCTAACTTTTTTTAAGGCACTCAAAGCGCTTTATAACTATTTCCTAGGGGTGTAACGGTACACAAAAATTTCGGTTCGGTTCATTTTCGGTACAGTAAGAAAACAACAAAATATACATTTTTTGATTATGTATTTAAGAAATTTGCTAAATATTCCACCAAAAATATTTTTCTTAGTGGAATATTTGATGTGAAGTAATCGGAAACTTGGATAGGTCAATAATTCATAATCACATTTATTTTGATTCATTATGTTTTGAGCAATGACAGTTTGAAAGAAAAAAAAACAGCTATGTTTTATTAGTCAACGTTGAAACTTTTTCTAAATTACATTTAGCCTTTAAGCTTTTTCATTTCACTTTTGTTTATGTATTTTTATTTTAATAGTATTTTTAGAATGTGCCGTGGGCCTTTAAAACATTAGCTGTGGGCCGCAAATGGCCTCCGGGGCACACTTTTGACACCCCTGCTATAGATAATAAAAAATTAAATCTGATAAATCTATGGATAAAAAGCAGAGCCTGGCGACGCATGCGCGTTTATCATAACTCTCTCGCTCTCTCTGTCTCCACGCCTCCCTCACGAATGTTGCTGCGCGCACCACTTTTTTTTTTGCTTTTAACCCCTTCTTACCCTGAACGTACATTGAAAATACACGCAACCCTAACTTAAAATGCCGGACATTCGAGGCATTTAAGAAACTCCACCTGGACAGCTCCGCAAAGAGGACATATCCCGTGAAAAGAGGAGGTGTGGCCAGTCTATCATAGCCCAGTCGTTGCTAGCATGCCGTGTGTTGTTGTTTTTTTGATTGATTGAAACTTTTATCAGTAAATTGCACAGGGACAGTACATATTCCGTACAATTGACCACTAAATGGTAACACCCCAATAAGTTTTTCAACTTGTTTAAGTCGGGGTCCACGTAAATCAATTCATGGTGCCTCGGTGTGGATTGTTTACACAACGTGCGTTGCGCTACTCAATATGTCCGTGTCGTTCGGTACACCTCCGGACCGAACCGAAACCCCGGTACCAAAACGGTTCAATACAAATACACGTACTGTTCCACCCCTACTATTTCCACATACACCTATTCACACACTGATGGAGGGAGCTGCCATGCACGTCGCTAATCAGGACCCATCAGGAGCAAGGGTGAAGTGTTTTGCTCAAGGACTCGACGTACGTGACTAGGATGGTAGAAGGTGGGGATTGAACCAGTAACCCTCAGATTGCTGGCACGGCCACTTTCCCAACGCCAAGTCCAGAAAACATGGTATATCTCTATCTAAAGTGGCAAGTACACACCCCGTTTCCATATGAGTTGGGAAATTATGTTAGATGTAAATATAAACGGAATACAATGATTTGCAAATCATTTTCAACTCATATTCAGTTGAATATGCTACAAAGACAACGTATTTGATGTTCAAACTGATAAACATTTTTTTTTTTGCAAATAATCATTAACTTCAGAATTTGATGCCAACAACACGTGACAAAGAAGTTGGGAAAGGTCGCAATAAATACTGATAAAGTTGAGGAATGCTCATCAAACACTTATATGGAACATCCCACAGGTGTAAAGGCTCATTGGGAATTTGCGGGTGCCATGATTGGGTATAAAAGCAGCTTACATGAAATGCTATGTCATTCACAAACAAGGATGGGGCGAGGGTCACCAATTTGTCGAACAGTTTTAGAACAACATTTCTCAACGAGCTACTGCAAGGAATTTAGGGATTTTACCATCTACGGTCCGTAAAATCATCAAAAGTTTCAGAGAATCTGGAGAAATCACTGCACGTAAGCGCTGTGTAAAGGATATCACCACATGGGCTCAGGAACACTTCATAAAACCACTGTCAGTAACTACAGTTGGTCGCTACATCTGTAAGTGCAAGTTAAATCTCTACTATACAAAGCGAAAGCCATTTATCAACAACACCCAGGAATGCTGCCGGCTACGCTGGGCCCGAGATCATATAAGATGGACTCATGCAAAGTGGAAAAGTGTTCTGTGGTCTGACGAGTCCATATTTCAAATTATATTTGGAAACAGAGGACGTGGTGTCCTCCAGAACAAAGAGGAAAATAACCATTTGGATTGTTATAGGCGCAAAATTCAAAAGCCAGCATCTGTGATGGTATGGGGGTGTATTAGTGCCCAAGGCATGGGTAACTTACACATCTATGAAGGCACCATTAATGCTGAATGGTCCATACAGGTTTTGGAGCAACATATGTTGTCATCCAAGCAACGTTATCATGGACGCCCCTGCTTATTTCAGCAAGACAATGCCAAGTAACGTGTTACAACAGCGTGGCTTCGTAGTAAAAGAGTGCGGGTACTTTCCTGGCCCGCCTGCATTATGAAGCCTAAAATACGACAGCGGAGATTCCGGACTGTTGAACGACTGATGCTCTACATAAAGCAAGAATGGGAAAAATTCCACTTTCAAAGCTTCAACAATTAGTTTCCTCGGTTCCCAAACGTTTATTGAGTGTTGTTAAAAGAAAAGGTGATGTAACGCAGTGGTGAACATGCCCTTTCCCAACTACTTTGGCACGTGTTGCAGCCATGAAATTCTAAGTTAATTATTATTTGCAAAAAAAACCCAAAATAAAGTTTATGAGTTTGAACATCAAATATCTTGTCTTTGTAGTGCATTCAATTGAATATGTGTCGAAAAGGATTTGCAAATCATTGTATTCCGTTTATATTTACATCCGACACAATTTCCCAACTCATATGGAAACGGGGTTTGTAAATGGTTGGTGTGGGTTATGTTGATATCAGTCTAAAATGTAAAGGGGCATCGACATAAGCGGCTCCCACTGTACTTAACCGCTAAAGCAGTGGTCCCCAACCACCGGGCCGCGGGCCGTGGCCCGATTGGTACTGGGGTGCAAAACAATTTTTTATTAATTTTTATTTAAAAAAAAAAATATATATATATATATTTTTTTAAATTAAATTAACATTAAAACCACAATATACACTTACAATTAGTGCACCAACCACAAAAACCTCCCTTTTTCATGACAAAAAAGCCCCTTTTTCATGACAAAGAAAAAAAAAAAGGATTTCTCCGTCATTTTTCAGTCTCCCTCCAGTCAGGGTGAGCATTGTGCCTTGAAATCCACATTATCCAGCAGCTGGAAGTCGCCTGGTGTGAGCGGCAGACTGGGTTAAATATAGTTCTTGTCAATGTCTGACCATTGCACACTTTCCCCTGAGGGTAGTAGCAGTGTGTGTGTGTGTGTGTGTGTGTGTGTGTGTGTGTGTGTCTGTGTGTGTGTGTCTGTGTGTGTGTGTGTGTGTGTGTGTGTGTGTCTGAGGCCCTATTAACACACTGAACTGTGACACAGCTCAACACACACGTGCTCAAGGAAAAACCACACACTTTGTGCGTAACTCCATCTTAACAGTGACTCGGACTCTGTGTCAATCATTTGTCAATTCTCTTGATAGCATTGACCTTAAAGTAAGCTGCACTTTTCTGAATGTTGCCAACCATTCACAATCCTTATGTAAGACAGGAAACACGTGTGTTTTTATTGTTTTATGCATTCTAACTCGTAAAATATGGCAAGTAAGAGGTGGTTCACAGTGCAGCTAATCGGAGTACACGATTACACCCATAAATCCCCCTAAAAACATCCAAAAAAACCACCACCAATAATCCATTTCCATGTCGTGACCTGAATATTAACAAGTATTAGCGATATTGTTATCAAAAGAACTAAAAAATAGGAACTACTTTTAGCGGTGCCGTGATCACAGAGAGATAACTTGATTATGCTGCCATATTGAGCTGCTGCATCGCCTCTAACTTGGTGAAAGTAAATTCTGGATGATAAATCATGCCTCTCACCTGGATAGTAGAAGACTGTGGACATAAACCCACAAGTTGGTTAACTTTGACATCAATCAATCAATCAATGATTATTTATATAGCCCTAAATCACTAGTGTCTCAAAGGGCTGCACAAACCACAACATCATAGGTAGAGCCCACATAAGGGCAAGGAAAACTCATCCAATTTAAACCCGAGAAAAACACGGAAAGATGCTTGTGGCGGCACCTTTTTTTTTTTTTTTAAACCCTTTGTAAGGATTATGATGAATTCTTCATGTAAACTGGAAGATATAAACATCCCATTAGTCTTTATCCCAGTGAGACCGGATATTGTACAGTAAGTGATTGTTTTATTATGTTCTTGATTAGCACACAACTTCTAGAACTTGTAGATCATCCTCCTTACATTCAGGATCAAAAATACAAGTTTCTGAATCATTATTTGTCCCAAAGTAGTCTTTGTTGTCTCTCATCAAGTCTGCCATGATTAGTAGTCGTCTTGTTGAAGGGAAAGTGAACGTTGTGACGTGTCTGCGAAATTAATACGCCGCCGTATGCTTAAAATGATCAAAGTATGTACATATTACACGTTAATAAAAAATTACTAATGATCTATTGCTAACGATGGATTCTGATGCGTCATCTATGTTGCTGCTACTCGATCTTAGCGCTGCTTTTGATACCGTCGATCATAATATTTTATTAGAACGTATCAAAACATGAATTGGTATGTCAGACTTAGCCCTGTCTTGGTTTAACTCTTATCTTACTGATAGGATGCAGTGCGCCTCCCATAACAATGTGACCTCGGACTACGTTAAAGTAACGTGTGGAGTTCCCCAGGGTTCAGTCCTTGGCCTTGCAGTCTTCAGCATCTACATGCTGCCGCTAGGTGACATCATACGCAAATACGGTGTTAGCTTTCACTGTTATGCTGATGACACCCAACTCTACATGCCCCTAAAGATGACCAACACGCCGGATTGTAGTCAGCTGGAGGCGTGTCTTAATGAAATTAAACAATGGATGTCCGTTAACTTTTTGCAACTCAACGCCAAAAAAACGAAAATGCTGATTATCGGTCCTGCTAGACACCGACCTCTATATAATAATACAACTTTAACATTTGACAACCAAACAATTTTAAACAAGGCGACTCGGTAAAGAATCTGGGTGTTATCTTCAACCCAACTCTCTCCTTTGAGTCACACATTAAAAGCGTTACTATAACGGCCTTCTTTCATCTCCGTAATATCGCTAAAATTCGCTCCATTCTGTCCACTAAAGACGCTGGGATCATTATCCATGCGTTTGTTACGTCTCGCCTCGATTACTGTAACGTATTATTTTCGTGTCTCCCCATGTCTAGCATTAAAAGATTACAGTTAGTACAAAATGTGGCTGCTAGACTTTTGACAAGAACAAGAAAGTTTGATCACATTACGCCTGTACTGGCTCACCTGCACTGGCTTCCTGTGCACTTAAGATGTGACTTTAAGGTTTTACTACTTACGTATAAAATACTACACGGTCTAGCTCCATCCTATCTTGCCGATTGTATTGTACCATATGTCCCGGCAAGAAATCTGCGTTCAAAGGACTCCGGCTTATTAGTGATTCCCAAAGCCCCCAAAAAGTCTGCGGGCTATAGAGCGTTTTCATTTTGGGCTCCAGTACTCTGGAATTTAGACCAGTTGATCTGCCGTTTCTTTTCTTTTTCTCCTATGTCCCACTCTCCCTTGTGGAGGGGGTCCGGTCCGATCCGGTGGCCATGCATGACGTACTGGCTGTCCAGAGTCGGGACCCAGGATGGACCGCTCGCCTGTGTATCGGCTGGGGACATCCTTGCGCTGCTGATCCGCCTCCGCTTGGGATGGTTTCCTGCTGGCTCCGCTGTGAACGGGACTCTCGCTGCTGTGTTGGATCCGCTGTGGACTGGACTCTTGCGGCTGTGTTGGATCCATTATGGATTGAACTTTCACAGTATCATGTTAGACCTGCTCGACATCCGTTGCTTTCGTCCTCTCCAAGGTTCTCATAGTCATCATTGTCACCGACGTCCCACTGGGTGTGAGTTTTCCTTGCCCTTATGTGGGCCTACAGAGAATGTTGTAGTGGTTTGTGTTGTGGTTTGTGCAGCCCTTTGAGACACTAGTGATTTAGGGCTATATAAGTAAACATTGATTGATTGATTGATTGATAGTATGAATGTTACTACATGCCATATATACTTACAGTGTGTATATAAAACCATGAAGGTTTTTTTAGAGCATTTTATAGGCGGAATAGAGCGACTCCTATTGACTACATTGTTGATTGATTGATTGATTGAAACTTTTATTAGTAGATTGCACAGTACAGTACATATTTCGTACAATTGACCACTAAATGGTAACACCCGAATAAGTTTTTCAACTTATTTAAGTCTGGGTCCACGTTAATTATCCATCCATCCATCCATTTCTACCGCGTATTCCCTTTGGGGTTGCAGGGGGCGCTGGTGCCTATCTCAGCTACAATCGGGCAGAAGGCGGAGTACACCCTGGACAAGTCGCCAACTCCATCCAGATAGACAGACAACATTCACACACTAGGGCCAATTTAGTGTTGCCAATCAACCTAACCCCAGGTGCATGTCTTTGGAGGTGCGAGGAAGCCGGAGTACCCGGAGGGAACCCACGCAGTCACGGGGAGAACATGCAAACGCGAACCGGGGATTGAATCCAGGACTAGTCAGGACCTTTGTATTGTGAGGCAGACGCACTAACCCCTCTTCCACTGTGCTGCCCCCACATTAATCAATTCAAGGCAATTCACATTGACTCTTGCTTGCATTTTTTATGAGTTAGAATGCAATAAAAAAGAAAATACATATGTTACTTAATTATTGTGAATGGTAGACCAAAAAAATAAATAAAAAAAGTGCCCTTTGAAGGGAAGATCTATTTCTGCTCAGTGCTGTGGCGATGTAATAAAAAAGGAAATGGTCCTATTTTGTTAAGCCGGAATTAAGTAGGATGGCTTTTGTTGTGCTACTGACATCTCAATCAAAACTGCAAACTTTTGCAATTGTACATCATCTTTCTTGAACTATGCTCGTTCATTAGGGAAGGTTGCATCAAGCTAACACACACACACACACACACACACACACACACACACACACACTACAAGGCCATATAGAATGCTAAGCTAATAGCAGGCTAGCTAGTTCAGCTAATTGGACAACTGTGTCAAAGGACTCCTGCGGTCTATAAGAGCTGCACTGAGACTAGAATAGAGGGAGGTAAGCTCTGCTAAGACACAACATCCATCTGGGAAGGCCATCTGGTCCCCGCCTGGTAATAAACACACACACACACACACACACACACACACACACACACACACACACACACACAAGGATGGTCCACATGGCGAGAGGCAAGCAATTGTTCCGAGTGTATGACTTCTGTCACCACTACTAAATCCAACACTTGCCTGGGACAAATGATCAAACTCCACAACAAATATTGACTTGCGTCCACACAGGCCTTATGAAGTCAAAAGTGTTTTGGTCAGGTGAGCCTGGATATTACGGTAAAACTGAAGATGCTTCTTGTAACAAAGGAAAGCAGACATCCATCCATTGGCACAGCCCATATTTGGCATTTTGATATACTGTATTTCTGGAAGGATTTAAAAAATGCTACAACAGCTCTGAAAATAAACAAAACAGGAATCAATACACGCATTAAAATATTTACAATGCCTGTCACAAAGATTGACGAAGAGACAGAAGCTGTTCTCTTTTCAATCACTGAGGCAGAGGGACACACATGTTCCTAATCAATAAGAATAATTATACACCACCCAGGGTGGTGGGTCCAAACTGAAAGATCCAAACATGCTGGGGTCATTTTGATATTTTTCATTCTTAAAACCAATATAGAATTTTTTTTTATCTTAAGGCCTCCCCCCAAGTTTGTCCTGGGGACCCAAAAGGGTCTCAGTCATAAAAAATTTAAAAAAATAAGTCATAATATTTTATCATTTATCGCTTAAATCTATAGATCAGGAGTGTCCAAACCTTTGGATTGGGCAGCCACATTTGGGCTTTAAAGAATTTATGTCGGGGGCCGAAAGTGGACTGCATGCAAACTATATATATATATATATATATATATATATATATATATATATATATATATATATAAATACACACATACATATATACATACAAAACCCCGTTTCCACATGAGTTGGGGAATTGTGTTAGATGTAAATATAAACGAAATACAATGACTTGCAAATCATTTTCAACCCATATTCAGTTGAATATGATACAAAGACAACATATTTGATGTTCAAACTGATAAACATTTTTTTTTTTTGCAAATAATAATTAACTTTAGAATTTGATGCCAGCAACACGTGACAAAGACGCTGGGAAAGGTGGCAATAAATACTGATAAAGTTGAGAAAATGCTGATCAAACTCTTATTTGGAACATCCCACAGGTGTGCAGGCTAATTGGGAACAGGTGTGTCCCATGATTGGGTATAAAAGCAGCTTCCATGAAATGCTAAGTAATTCACAAACAAGGATGGGGCGAGGGTCACCAATTTGTAAGCAAATTGTCGAACAGTTTTAGAACAACATTTCTCAACGAGCTACTGCAAAGAATTTAGGGTATCTATCATCTACAGTCCGTAAAATCATCAAAAGGTTCAGAGAATCTGGAAAAATCACTGCACGTAAACGATGATATAACGGACCTTTGATTCCTCAGACGGTACTGCATAAAAAACCAACAACATTGTGTAAAGGATATCACCACATGGGCTCAGGAACACTTCATAAAACCACTGTCAGTAACTAAAGTTGGTCGCTACATCTGTAAGTGCAAGTTAAAACTCTACTATGCAAATCGAAAGCCATTTATCAAAAACACCCAGGAACCCCGCCGGCTACGCTGGGCCCGAGATCATATAAGATGGACTGATGCAAAGTGGAAAAGTGTTCTGTGGTCTGACGAGTCAACAGTTCAAATTATATTTGGAAAATGTGGATGTGGTATCCTCCGGAACAAAGAGGAAAATAACCATCCGGATTGATATAGGCGCAAAGTTCAAAAGCCAGCATCAGTGATGGTATGGGGGTGTATTAGTGCCCAAGGCATGGGTAACTTACACATCTGTGAAGGCACCATTAATGCTGAATGGTCCATACAGGTTTTGGAGCAACATATGTTGTCATCCAAGCAACGTTATCATGGACGCACTGCTTATTTCAGCAAAACAATGCCAACCCACGTGTTACAACAGCGTGGCTTCGTAGTAAAAGAGTGCGGGTACTTTCCTGGCACGCCTGTGGTCCAGACACGTCTCCCATCGAAAATGTGTGGCGCATTACGAAGCGTAAAATACGACAACAAAAACCTGGATTGTTGAACAACTTAAACTGTACATCAAACAAGAAAGGTAAATAATTCCACTTTCAAAGCTTCAACAATTAGTTTCCTCAGTTCCCAAACATTTATTGAGTGTTGTTAAAAGAAAAGGTGATGTAACACAGTGGTGAACATGCCCTTTCCCAACTACTTTGGCACGTGTTGCAGCCATTAAATTCTAAGTTAATTATTATTTGCAAAAAAAAAAAAGGTTTATGAGTTTGAACATCAAATATGTTGTCTTTGTAGTTCATTCAACTGAATGTGGGTTGAAAGGGATTTGCAAATCATTGTATTCCATTTATATTTACATCTAACACAATTTCCTAACTCATATGAAAACGGGGTTTGTACATACATACGTATATATATATATATATATATATATATATATGTAAATATATAGCCAGTCATGAAATTTGCAGAATTGTCCGGTATTTTTGCCAAATGTTCCATCTTTACCAAGAGCCCCTCGACGCCGAAGCTTTTCCGGGCGACGCCATCTTGTTAAGAAAAGGCGTTAACAAAATAAAAGCATGTAAACAACATACACAAATGTGCGATAAAATAATTGTCGGCGTTAATAGATTGATGAGTTAACGCGTAATTACGCATTAATTTGCCCACCCCTATATATATATATATCCATCCATCCATTTTCTACCGCTTATTCCCTTTTGGGGTCGCGGGGGGCGCTGGCGCCTATCTCAGCTACAATCGGGCGGAAGGCAGGGTACACCCTATGTTTATGTTGATGAATAGATATACAGTACAGGCCCAAAGTTTGGACACAACTGCTTTCTTTATTCTTATGACTATTTACATTGTAGAATGTCACTGAAGGTATCAAAACTATGAGTGAACACACCTGTGAAGTGAAAACCATTTCAGGTGAATATCTCTTAAAGCTCATCGAGAGAATGCCAAGAGTGTGCAAAGCAGTCATCAGAGCAAAAGGGTGCCTAATTTGAAGAAACTAGAATATAAAACATGTTTTCAGGTATTTCACCTTTTTTTTTGTCAAGTACATAACTCCATATGTGTTCATTCATAGTTTTGATCCCTTCAGTGACGATCTACAATGTATATAGTCATGAATACAAAGAAAACCCATTGAATGAGAAGGTGTGTCCAAACCTTTGGCCTGTACTGTATGTATGTATCACATACATACATACAGAAAATAAGTATTTGAACACACTGCTATTTTGCAAGTTCTCCCACTTAGAAATCATGGAGGGGTCTGAAATTCTCACGGTAGGTGCATGTCCACTGTATGAGAGATAACCTAAAAAGAAAAATACAGAAATCAAAATTTAAGATTTTTTAACAATGTATTTGTGCGATAAAGCTGAAAATAAGTATTTCAACACCAACATTAATATTTGGTAGAGTAACCTTAGTTTGCAATTACAGAGGTCAAACGTTTCCTGTAGTTCTTCACCATGTTTGCACAGACGGCAGGAGGGATTTTGGTCCACTCTTCCACACAGATCTTCTGTAGATCAGTCAGGTTTTTGGGCTGTCGCTGAGTAACACAGACTTTCAGCTCCCTCCAAAGATTTTCAATTGGATTTATGACTGGAGACTGGCTCGGCCACTCCAGAACATTGATATGGTTCTTACAAAGGAACTTCTTGGTTTTCCTGGCTGTGTGCTTTGGGTCATTGTCATGTTGGAAGATCCAGCCACAACTCATCTTCAATGATCTGACTGAGGGAAGGAAGTTTTCGGCCAAAATCTCACAATACATGGCTGCAGTCATCCTCTCCTTAATACAGTACAGTTGTCCTGTCCCATGAGCAGAAAAACACCCCCAAAGTATGATGCTACCACCCCCATGCTTCACAGTAGGATGGTGTTCTTGGGATGGTGCACATCATTCTTCTTCCTCCAAACACGCACTGTGGAATTATGACCAAAAACGTCAATTTTGGTGTCATCTGTCCACAAAACTTTCTCCCATGACTCCTCTGGATCATCCAAATGGTCATTGGCAAACTTAAGACGAGCCTTAACATGTGTTGGTTTAAGCAGGGGAACCTTCCGTGCCATGCATGATTTCAAACAATGACGTCTTAGTGTAGTACCAACAGTAACCATGGAAACAGTTGTCCCAGCTCTTGTCAGGTCATTGACCAAGTCCTGCCGTGTAGTCCTGGGCTGATTCCTCACCTTTCTTAGTATCGTTGAGACCCCATGAGGTGATATCTTGCATGGGGCTCCACTCCCATTGAGATTGACCGTGTTTAGCTTCTTCCATTTTCTAATGATTGCTCCAACAGTGGACCTTTTTTTTTTTACCAAGCTGCTTGGCAATTTCTCCGTAGCCCTTTCCATCCTTGTGGAGTTGCGCAATTTTGTCTCTGGTGTCTTTGGACAGCTCTTTGCGCTTAGCCATGCTGAATGTTTGGGTCTTACTGATTGTATGGGGTGTCTTTATGCAGCTAACAACCTCACACAGGTGCATCTGATTCAGGATAATACAGTGGAGTGGAGGAGGACTTTTAAAGATGGACTAACAGGTCTTTGAGGGACGGAATTCTAGATGATAGACAGGTGTTCAAATACCTATTTTCAGCTGTATCACACAAATAAATTGTTGAAAAATCATAGATTGTGATTTCGGGATTTTTCTTTTTAGGTTATCTCTCCTACAGTGGACATGCACCCACCGTGAAATTTTCAGACCACTCCATGATTTCTAAGTGGTAGAACTTGCAAAATAGCAGGGTGTTCAAATACTTATTTTCTTGACTGTATATATATTTATATAAGTATATATGTATATATATATATATATATATATATATATTTATATAGGTATATATATACTGTATATATATATATATATATATATATACACACACACACATATCCATCTATATATGTATTCCTTAGGTCAGGAAAAAAACACACAGAGGCTATTTCATCCCTAAAGGGCTGTTCCACAGGTTTCCCTGCTCTTCAGGGGAGTTTATTTAAGCATCTGTGGCTGTCACACATGAAGAAGGTACATTACATGGGGGCGTGGCAATTGCTTGAGGTGTTATACAGCAGTGCCCTGCTTCCGTGCCTTCGTGATGAGACCAGTTTGTGGCGTTTTCTTTTAACAGTAAACAAATCGCAGCTCTGCAACTAACCCGTTTACCTACGTCTGTGTTAATATTATCATTCTTACAATTTCATTCTTCTGGAATTATTGAGTCTGTTTTGCTGATTGAGCTTGCGCAGCTAGTGGGTCCACGACAAGGACTTCTGTTTTGTTTGATCAGCCGTTTTACTACCGTGTTACAGATAGCGTTTGGAAACAATTAAGGTATTTAAATAAACATTTACAAAATATTTCGGTTAGGGATGTCCCGATCCGATATTGATATCGGAAATCGGTCCGATATTAGCCAAAAAAGTGAATATCGGATTTTATCGGACTGAATCTAAAAACTCCGATATAAGCGCTCCGATATAAGCTGTCCTTTTGCCGCTGTAGCACTTCTATAATAGGTGACTGGTTTGATCACACTCCAACACAGTGGGTGGCGGCAATGCCCAATTAATTAACGTTGGTGGCGGCCGCGGAAGAAGAGCGTCTCTGATCCAGCATGCACAGCCCACGTGATCACAACAACGACAACGCGTGTGCTCAGCAAAGTGTAGTGATGTCGGCTGTGTGGAAGTATTTTAACTCACAGCATGCCGAAATGCTTATCTTCTTAAAAAAAAATCTCCACATCATGCTCGGACTGCAGAAAGGGGAGAAGGAGGAGGAGGAGTAGTAAGGGTAGTCAGCACTGACTGATTATCATTTGTTTTATGCTCTTGTTATTAGAATGATATGTTTATTGTGTTTACACTATTCTTCAGTGAAGACTAAGAGTAATTACTACATTGTTTTGGGCATAGTCAGTCAGTGAAACTGGAGCTGTGAACTCTTAATTTAGAGCAGTTGGACAGTGGACAATATTGTGTTGTTTTTGTGGCTTTTGTCCCTGCCCACAGTTGTTTCCAACATATGCTGACAGTAAAAAAATAACTGAAGTGAACTTGAATTGTTTGCACTTTGAAACGTTTTTTTTTTAATTTAGGTTATTTTTCAGGGTCTTCTAATTTATTTTTAATGTATTCTTTTCAATTGTATAATTATGTTGGTGTTAGTGGTTATTTTGCACTTTAAATATAACATTTTGTTTTTATTGGATTTGTTGAGGTAATACTCTTATGTTGAAGGTTAAAATTTATGTAACCAATTGGTTAATAATAAATGGGTCAGTTTTTCCCATACCTACTCTTGCTGACTATTGTTTTCTGTTTTAACACAACATCAGTAACAGTAACATCACTTTATCAAGCATTTTCTAACATTCTAAAAAACAAAATAAGGAATAAATATATGTATGATTCGTGCCTATATCGTATCGTATTGATATCGGTATCGGCAAATACTCAAGGCTACAATATCGGTATCGTATCGGAAGTGAAAAAGTTGTATCGGGACATCCCTAATTTCGGTGTTAATAACTCAAACCACAACGTATATATCTGAGTCTTGTAATCCGGTGCGGCTAATATATGGAGAGCTAGAACAAAAATCTAATATTTAGTGGGTGCGGCTTAAACACCGGTGTGCTCTATGGTGTGGAAGATACAATTTTCAACTGTAAAGGACATTTTTAGTCACCACCACAGATGTCTTCCTATTTGTCCACACATGGACAAGCGTCTTCAGTACCAACCCCCACGTCGCAGAATGGTGGTGTGGCTCCCCCGGACACAGACACACAAACTAGACAGATGTGGTGCGAGGCAGCGCTAAGTCATGCTGAGTTGGCCTATTGAAACATTTGTCAGGGCCCTCTTTGAGGCCACGCAGATCACTGACCACTGAATACATCAACACACACACACACAGACACAGACACGCACACACGCTTTGCATCTGACTAACACACTTTAGTGTCTCATGGGAGTTGGCCCAGGGTTAACCAAAAGGCTCTGTGGTCTTTCATCTGTGGTTCCTATTCCCCGTCGTCATCTATATCCATTCGAATATATTTATAAGTTTTGTGTCAACAACAGAAAAGAAATTGAACGTAAATAAACTGATTGAGCTTCTGTGTGAAACTAAATTGTTGAAATACAGAAACCCTCTTTTATGGATTATTCTACATCAGCGGTTCCCAAACTGTTCGATTTGGGGGTCACACAAACACAAACTTAGCATAAACATATATACAAATAAATATATATACATATGGTATATACAAATAAATATTTATATATATGTATATATTAATATATATATATACACACACACACACATGCATACATATATACACACACAAAAACGTTGTGTGCATATATGTATATATATAAGTGTGCACATGCACATATATATACATACATATATATATATATATATATACATACATGCACATATATATACATGCACATATATACACATTTATTACACAAATGCACACATATATATATACACACATACACTTAATACACTTATGCACACATATGTACATACATATATATATACATACATACATACATATACGAGGTGGGGGGAAAATTTATTTTTAGATGCAATGCAATTTGGACATGGACCGATTCGTAAGCGTCAAATAATAATCAATTTAGTTATTTTAAAATAAAGTAATGCAGATAGTTTTAAAATTTAGCTGACTGAAGCGAGCCACCTCACCCAGAGATTCGACAAGCTCCTTTACTGTAGGGCACTTATGTTCCTGTTTTGCCCACGTTTTTGTTAATTTAATGAATCTGATAGGAATTAATGTAACTTTCTTCTTCCAAAGTAATTGTTTTAAGTTGCAAGAGATAAACGCGTATTTAGTGAAACAAAACAAATCTTAAACTGCATCGATATACATAAATTAAAGTTGCATCAATAATCCATTTTAAATTGAATCGTAGCTCCTGAATCGTAATCATAATCGAATTGTGAGGTATTCATTATTGATAAGAACTTGTCAGCTTTTTGTCATTAAAATGATCCCTTTATCTTTATTTGTACATTTTGACAGAGGGAGGTATTTTTTTAAATTATTTATGTTTTTAAGTTATGTACATTTATTTATATGTACATATAGATGCTGCATCAGGACATATTTTGACAGAGTATGAGCAGAAATATGTCGTATAGAAATTAACTATACACAATAAAACATTAACAAAATGATGTGTAACATGAACGGTTTTTGAAGTGACACCTTTGTGACATGAAAAAAACAAGAAATGTAAAAAAAAAAAACATGGCGTTTACTTATTGATATCAATATAAAACTCAAAGCATTTTGGCTAATGAAGATGAAGTCTAATAAACAAGCTTTGTTCTTCTCCAACGCCTCCTTGTAGTTCAGTACAACAGTTCGGCCAACAAAAATAAAGGAGTGACAACTCTCACATCGAATACACAATCTTCACAGCCTGCGTTCAGTTCGATGAGACAACAAAACACTTAAACCAGTATTGATGTTACTTGAACACTGATACAGTTTGCAGTTAAATAAAGAACAAGTGAACATCCCAGTAAACAAACTAAAGACTTTATAAACAAGTTTTGACAAGGTTCACGACACATCGCCTGCTGCATGTTTCCTCACGCCAATAAGTCACAACAGTTAATGGACGCTGTATTAAGAAAATAAAAGCAACAACAAACAGTTTTTCTCCTTTGCTGTATACTTTTAGTGTGGGGACAAGTGCGCTGTCTCCAATATTGTCTACACCTGTCTCCCTCTAAACACAGCAGTGTGCTCTTAAACGCACGCATGGAAGCGAGGGAAAATGAAGTTAAACCAGCAAAGTCCGTGTAGTTTTTTTTTATCAAGCCAAACAACGCTAGTGCACATATATGCTCACAGGTGCTACCTGGTGGTTGTTTGTGCACACTGCAGCGAGACCTGGATAGTCCCGCTCCTTAATGCTTCAGTCACGGGCAGGGTTCTCACAAGAATGGGGCAAAAACACAACCTTACCTAATGTATTTTTTGTGTCTAAATGGAAAGACATAAAACATTTAGCCAGAAAAGTACTTTATTAATACATATCATTTCCAAGCATTCGCCGGCCACAAAAAATTATCTGGCGGGCCAGATCCGGGCAATGGGGCTTGAGTCTGACACCTGGGACTTAAATGATTGGGCCGTTCGTGATCCGAGAGGAATAAAGTCATCCCTGAGCTGCATACGAGTGTGTTTACTGGATCAGGGGTTTTTAACCTTTTTGACCTCGGGGCCCAACTTTTCCAGAACAGACGGGCCCGGGACCCACTCAAATATCGCCACCAAATGCTTAATCTTACTCTTGATTTTAATTGTATTCAAAAATTACAGTGCTAAGATAAAAAAATATATATAAAAAAATATGTAAAATAAAAAAATATATATAAATACATTTAAAAAAAAAAAATAAATAGTGGAAGATTAATTTTAAAAAATACTAAATTTAATCATTTCTCATTTGTGTGGGTCTTAAATAAACTTTTGATTAAATTTAAGTGCAAATAAAAATGCAGTTTCATCACTTAAGTCATAATTTTTGCGCTTAAACTTTAAGACTTTTGCTCCAGACTTCTTCTGTTTGCCTAATATTGGCATTATTACTGCCACAAGTGGTGGAAAAGTGTATTACAACTGAGTACTACTGCAGCCTATATGGAGACCTGCTAAGAAACAGATATTTTTCGGGCGGCCCAACTCTGTGCTAGATGAAGAAGGTTGGATTCTAATCACAGCACTTTGATTTATAGGTTGATTGCATTGTCCTTTGGCTTAGTCACAGAAACAGGAAGCCGGCTGACGCTCACGTGCAGACACCAACACCAAAATGAAAACACACGCCCTCGTCATCTGCTGCCAAATGTACACACGCAGACACACACTCATCAGACGACAGAACACGCCCTCCTCCAGGGATCTGCTCTGGGTGACTCCGCCCTCAGCAAGACGGGGGAAAGCGAAAGAACAATTGGGACTGTTGAGCGTGTGTGCATGGGAGTGAGAAAGGTTTGGTAGGTGGAGAGCATGTATCGCCAACACACCCACACCGCTCAAACCCCGTCATGGCTGTCCCACACTGTGCACGGAGGGTACTTTGGCCATGTCTACACTAAGTCGTTTAACCCCTTAAACGAATAATTATTTGGCCTAAGCCCTGTTTCAGCCACACTAAACCAGCGTTTAAGGTCCCCCTCCTTGGACAAATTTTTACATGGGTAAGCGCGCCGTGTATTTCTTGAATCTCCGGCACTTAGCTTTGTATGGACTCATTGATCGCTTATAGGGGAACATTATCACAATTCCAAAAGGGTTAAAAACAATGAAAATCAGTTCCCAGTGGCTTGTTGTATTTTCTATTTTTTTTTATTTTATTTTACCGGTCCCTGAATATCCCTAAATAAATCTTTAAAGTGCCTTATTTTCGCTATCTTCGAAACCACTATCCATTTCCCTGTGACGTCATACAGGGCTGCCAAAACAAACATGGCGGTTACCACAGCAAGATATAGCGACATTAGCTCGGATTCAGACTCGGATTTCAGCGGCTTAAGCGATTCAACAGATTACGCATGTATTGAAACAGATGGTTGGAGTATGGAGGCAGATAGCGAAAACGAAATTGAAGAAGAAATCGAAGCTATTGAGTGAATAGCTATTGACGCTATTCAGCCATAGCGTGGGTGTACCTAATGAAGTGGCCCATAGCATGGCTGCCTTATTAGCATCGCCGGTAAAATGTGCGGACCAAACGATCAGGACTTTCGCATCTTGTGACACTGGAGCAACTTAAATCCATCGGTTGGTAAGTGTTTGTTTCGCATTAAATGTGGGTATCTAGTTTCAAATGTACATACAGCTAGCGTAAATAGCATGTTAGCATCGATTAGCGTAGCATGTTAGCATCGATTAGCTGGCAGTCATGCCGTGACCAAATATGTCTGATTAGCACATAAGTCAAGAACATCAACAAAACTCACCTTTGTGATTTCGTTGACTTAATCGTTGCAAATGCATCTGCAGGTTATCCATACATCCCTGTGCCATGTCTGTCTTAGCATCGCCGGTCAAATGTGAAGACACTCTGGCACATTCAATGGGGGTCTGGCGGAAGATTTCTTGCCAGTGGTGCAACTTGAATCCCTCTCTGTTAGTGTTGTTACACCCTCCGACAACACACCGACGAGGCATGATGTCTCCAAGGCTCCAAAAAATAGTCGAAAAAACGGAAAATAACAAAGCTGAGACCCGGTGTTTGTAATGTGAAAATGAATATGGCGGGTGTTACCTCGGTGACGTCACGTTCTGACATCATCACTAAAAGACAGATAAACAGAAAGGCGTTTAATTTGCCAAAATTCTCCCATTTAGAGTTCGGAAATCGGTTAAAAAAATACATGGTCTTTTTTCTGCAACATCAAGGTATATATTGACGCTTGCATAGATTTGGTGATAATGTTCCCCTTTAAAACGTAAGACTTCTGAAGTTGAAGGGAAGTCAGAAAGACAGCGCCTCACACAGGAAGAGACGTCAGAAAGAACGCGCCACAGCCAGCTTCATAATAAAGCGGTTTCGTAACTCGGAGCTAACCACTGAAAAATGGAGGCGAGTCAACCAGACATGTCCGTGTTTCTCCTTCCTTTACATCAGGGGTGCCCATTACGTCGATCGCGAGCTACCAGTCGACCGCGGGGGTGTGTCAGTCGATCTCCAGCCAGGCTTTTAAAAAAAATAGACCTAAAAATTAGTGATCATCAATCTTCACCAAGACGTCACTTAAATGACATTCACGGTACCGGAGGGTCTTGTGAGATGACGCTGGCTGCTGCAAGATCATTATTATGAAAATATGACCGAGAGGAAGGCGAGAAACACTTTTTATTTCAATAGACTCTCGCGCTGTACCTTCCGTCAAAACTCTAAAGGCCGACTGCACATTTCCTATCTTCACAATAAAAGCCCTGCTTCATGCTGCCTGCGCTAACTAAATACAGAGTCTCAGAAACCTGGCGTGCACAAGCGAACCCTCAGAAAGCTGGCGTGCACATTACTTGTGCACGCCAGCTTTCCGAGACTCTTATTTTGTTAGCGCAGGCAGCATGAAGCAGGGCTTTTATTGTGAAGATAGGAAATGTGCAGTCGGCCTTTAGAGTTTTGACGGAATGGACGGCGCAAAAGCCTGTTGAAATAAAAAGTGTTTCTCACCTTCCTCTCTGTCATTTTTTCATAATAATGAACTGGCAGCAGCCAGCGTCATCCCACAAGACCCTCGGGTGCCGTGAATGTCAATCAAGCAAGCTACGGAATTTGCCGGCAATGTTTTTCTTGTAAAGTGTATGGAAGCTGGATAAATTAGATGCCAAAAACCAACCACTTTCATGTGGTATTGTACAGAAAGGACAACTCTTTTTCTCCTCCATTTGAAAATGTGGGCGTTATCATCATTACTGTCTGATTCCAATCAATGCAAGTCATCAGAATCAGGTAATACACCAACTTATATTCTTGTCTTTGTGAAAGAAAGACATCTATATGTGTTACACATGCTTGTATTATTATTAAACACATTTAACTTGTTTACAAAAATATCTCTTTCATAAATAAATAAATATAAATGATATATATAAATGAGGTAGATCCCCTCGAGTTGGTCAATTGAAAAGTAGCTCGCCTGCAGAAAAAGTGTGGGCACCCCTGCTCTACATGTACAGACACTTGTGGAAATCACACATGAATACCCTAAGAGAAAGTGATTGCAGCTATTTGGGATACAACACTTCTCAGACGGCAAGAGAACTTTCCAGTCCAGCTCGGCTGTGATTCTACTTAGCGAAAAACTTTGTCCATTTGTCGAAGGAAGTCAACGAGAATCAAGCTCCCGTGGATGTAATAAAAAAGGTAACGTGTGCTTTGTATTACCTGGCCGTTCAGGGAAAACTAACTAAGGAAAACGGCGAATGCATTTGGACTTGCAAAGCAGACTGTATCAGTTATAGTCCGCCATGTATGTCGCAGACTCAACGTCTAGCTCAGGGGCCTCAGACACGCGGCCCGCGAGAAGTTATTTTGCGGCCCCAACCTTAATATGAAAGTTTAATGTTAGTGCGGCCTGCAAGTTTTATATGAATTGTGCTTGACAGCGTTGTGTTATTTGGGTACAAAATGGCTCTTTCAACGTTCTGGGTTGCCTACCCCTGCTATAGTGGAAAAGCGGCAAATGAGTGAAAGCGACAAAGACGTTGCCATGGAGACGAGGGTTTTCTTATGCGCCTGGCTGCAGTCACACCACGAAACCTGTCCATCAGTAATAACAGTCCCCGATAACCTGGACCAATTCAAACCGTTATTTGTTTTTTTTTATTGTTTAATTTGCATTGCCTCACACGATGAACACTACGTATATTTCTATATGTCGCCGGATAACTCCGGGAGCCATCACTTTTTTGCGCTTGCTATCCCGGTACTTATCCACAGACCGCCGTGTTGCTGTAGAGAGGAAAAGCGGAACGACACACATTGCGGGTATAACATTATTCTCCGTACGTTGGCTAAATACTAATATATTCCACAACCCCAAACATGTCTTGTTCAAAGCCCTGGAGTGAAGAGAAGGGTTAGTGATGAGCAAAGACAATTCCAGGAAAAGTGCAATATTTCTTTGTTGAGCACAGGGGCACCCCGACGTGTCTTATTTGCACAGAGAAAGTTGCGGTGCACAAGGAATACAATTTGAGACGTCATTATACAACTAGACATGCTGAGGAGTATGCAACATCTTTTTTAAGAATTTTTTTCTTGCGGCCCAGCCTCACCCAGACTCTGCGTCCAGTGGGCCCCAGGTAAATTGAGTTTGAGACCCCTGGTCTAGGTCCAGAGTATATAACGTCACCAAAAAGGCAAACAAGTGAGTAGTGTCCTGACCAGATATCAACATCCCTAGTTTGATGGATGTAAAATGTTCTTTATCACATTGTTTATGTATCTAATAAAGATATGAATGATTTATGATGGCTCAGGTGTGATTCACTACAATAGGGCACCACAGCTCACTGGATTCCAGTTAATTGAAATACTATAAAACTGGATATTGCTCAGATAAGTTAGATTTAAGAATTTACACACAAAGCAACACTGGAGGTGACTATGACGTGCGCATTTTCTGCGCATGCGTATTAGAAGGGGGTCTTAAACGGTGGCATTGTTGTGTGTGGACATGAGTAGGGTTAGTCGGGATTTACCCTGGACAACCTTAGTGTAAACAGGGCCTTTGAGAGAAATGTTGTCGTCCCCTCCTTCACCTTGCTTTTTATTATTTTCCACTCTGGGTGTTTGCTGCAGGGGCCCCTGAATGTTTCACTTCCAAAGGCCAAAGTAAAAATGCTCTATGGGCCAAACAGCGATTTTGGCCATGCAACAGCACATTTATTTAGCATGGTTGTCTAATTCAGTCAACAAGCAACTCGAAATCTTCAATTTTAACCTCACAGCCTTCAAAAAGGTAATTTTTTGCAGGTGTTCACCATTTCATGGTATTGTTCTGTAACCAGCTCCTCCTACTTATTTCATCCAAACTTTAACCACACATACTGACATATGGATGATTTCAAAGCATTTAAGTTTTTATCATAGGGCGCAGGCAAAGCGTCCAACTTGGTAAACCTTATCCATAAAGCAGGGGTGTCAAACATTCTGACCGTGAACAGGTCTAATCCAGCCCGCGGCCTTGAAATAATGTGTGTCAATAAGGTACTTGTCTTGCTAAATGTTTTCTTTCTTTCCATTTGGACACAAAACTAAAGACTTGGGGGTTTTTTTTGTAAAAATTCCAGGCTCTCCTGAAATTCCAAGAATTTAAAAATACCAATTAAAATTCTAACTGTTACTATGTCAACATGTTTCAACTGTTAACATTTTTTTCTAAAAGTACTGCCACACCTTGAAAATATTTTTTTTACTGGAAAACAAATTAAAGTAATGTATGTCGTAGCCCTCAGAAGAAATCACACAAAGTCTGACGCTATTTTTAGCTTTTATTACCAATCTTATCATAAACCGCGGCACAATTCGAACAGGTTTTTATTACCAATCTTATTATAAACAACGGCAAAATTCCAACAGGTTTTACCTCCAGTGCAAACACTTCCTCATTCTCACAACAACACTCTTCTTTCAGTCACGGACGGTGTGTTTGCAAACATGCAAAAAACTGACATCAAATCCAAACCACATGAACATAAAACATAAACATTGGCTGGTCATTACAGTATATATATATATATATATATATATATATATATATATATATATATATATATATATACATATATATATATACACACATACATACATATATATATATATATATATATATATACGCATATATATATATATACATACACATACATACATATATATACATATATATATAGATATACATATATATACATATATATAAATATACATATACATAAATATACATATACATATATATAAATATACATATATAGATATACATATATATACATATATATAAATATACATATACATAAATATACATATACATATATATAAATATACATACATACATATATAGATATACATATATATATATATATATATATATATATATATATATATATATATATATATATATATATATATATATACACACATATATATACATACATACATGCATGCATGCATACACATACTGGTATATACTGTGCACTATTGACGAGTGATATACTGAAAACCTGACCACCAAAAAAAGACTTTGATTGCCAAAAACCACGCTACCGAAACCGGATGTAAATGCACGCCATTCCTTGTCTGGAGCATTGTCAGCATGTCTGTGATGTGGACATAATTTTAATACAGATCGCTGATATACCCGCCGACAGCCATCTACAAAATGTGCAAATATTAAGAGCACGGTGGCGGATTTTAGGGACAGAAAGTCCAACTAAAGCAGCAGCGCCAAGCAAGTGTGACGTCATGCTCGTTTCAGCCTTTTTAGTCAGCAACATTGATGGACAGAAGTTAAGAGTCTCTAAACACAACTACATTTTATAATAACACCAGAAGAAGATGTCAGATTTTTTGCCAGTTGTTTTTAATTTTAAAAAGAATAATTAAAAGTATGAAAACACTTGACAAAAATTGCAACAAAGCACATTTGTTAAAAGTACTTTGTTGTATGGAAAAACAATAAAAATGTATGTAAATACTAATTGATAAGATTTTTTTAAATGTATGTATACATTTTTTTTAGCCTTTTTAAAGAAAATCGTATAATCATGGCAAATTACTCGATGATGGCAAATTACTCGATGATGTCATTGTGACCACGCCCATAACCACAGCCCCACTGCCACAGGTATCTTGGCAGTTTAGGGGAACCCTGACACCCCGGTAAACCATCCATCCATCCATTTACTACCACTTATCCCTTTCGAGGTCACAGGGGATCGCTGGAGCCTATCTCAGCTACAATCGGGCAGAAGGCGGGGTACACCCTGGACAAGTCGCCGCCTCATCGATAGACAGAAAACATTCGCACTCACATTCACACATATTAATATATATTCCAAACATGTTTTTATTGGAATAAAATGCTTGTCCCTGCAAAAACAAGTACATTACCCATCAGTTTGTATGTGAAAAATCGAGTAATAAACTCCCTAGGGCAGGGGTCGGGAACCTTTTTGGCTGAGAGAGCCAAGAATCCAAATATTTTTTTAACACTGAACACATCCAAACGTGTGCATTTTTACGTAAGACCAACATTTCTAGTGTATAATAGCTCTCTTATTATTTGTAATAACGTTGTTATTCTGAAGCTAACTGTGGAGGGGGCGTGGCCTGCGGGCCCGCAGCGAAGCAGGGTGTGCCAGGACTGGCCTCGAAATCAGCGACAGGTGCGTAAATGGCCCACATGTCGCTCTGTTATAAGCAGCAGCCAGGAGGAGAGACGGGGGTTGGGACTGGACCCAGAGTGCGAAGGAGAACAAAAGAGAAAAAGACAATTGCTGGAAAGCAACGGAGAGACTTATTGAAAAATAAAACAATATTGCAACCCTGAAACAGGCTCTCATGTCGGTGCTTGGTGGTCCGAAGAACCCCCGGGAGGGCAAACCCTAAACTAATCAATAATAAATAAATCACTTCTTACCCTTAATGCAACTTCTTGAACAAGTGCGGTAGAAAAAAGAATGGATGGATTCAAATGCATGAGCATGTTTTATATTCCGCACGTTATTTTTAACACTTTGATTACAAGTGGAATTATTCATTACTTGTTGTGTTAAGCAGTGTCAGCTCAGATTTATCTGAGAGCCCGATGCAGTCATCAAAAGAGCCACATCTGGCTCTAAAGCCATAGGTTCCCTACCCCTGGTTTAGCTGATTAGAGAGCTAGCTTTTGCAACTAGTGGGTCAATGACGATGATTTCTGTTTTGTCTGATCAGACGTTTTACTGCCGTGTTACAGGCACACAATTAAGGTATGTAAATAAATATTTATAGAATATTTCTGCTCTAGGGAGTTGCTGTGTAACAATCTAATTGTTAGACAGCATCTATTTACTGTAACATGCCATAACTGCTGTGTGGCCCTCAACCCTCCTCCCCACAGCAATACCTGCAACTATGGCAACTGTAAACAACGAGAAGAACTGACAAGCCGAAAAGCCTGTCAAATTCCTGACTTGGCTGGTACATTCCACTCGGAACTAGCATTGCGCTCGCAGCGCAGTCGCAGACTTCAGACGGCCTCCTATCAAATGTCCCTGCAGCTGCCAGCCAGAGTCGGACCTAGAAAGTGAAACGTGTCTAATGTGGTATAACCAGATCACACCATCAGTGTGCATGTTTTCCAGCAGCCCTGATGGAAGCTTGCAGGGTGTAACGAGCAGAACATATAATAAGTACACACACACACACAGTACCGCCATTGTGGTTGGACGGAGAACTTTCCTTTTGAGCGGCGGGACTTCCTGCAAACACGTCATGGTCCCTGGCTTTGCCTCCCCACCGATCCCCTCCTCTTTCTTCTCATTTGGCTTTTGGAAATGAACCTCTTTGTTTTTGCAACAGCCGGCGGCGATGCATTCCGACTGCGATGTGTTTAGTTCTGTCCTCCCTGTGTAGCGTTCAAGTGCCATGCTTCGCCCCTCAGAGCACCTCCAGAGCTCAAGCATGTTGTCCGCTTGACTTTGACAGGCTAATAATGTAAGGTAGCGCTGTACGCTTAGCTTTTCCCCTACTAAAAGAAAAATATTACGGCATTTTTTGTAGCACAGAAAACGTTCAGTGGCATTATTAACACTCAAACAAGACAAACGTGCACGCACTTATATAAACATTACTATTGCAACACTCTATATAAGCACAGAACATCCTTAAAGTGTACTAGCACTGTTGCTAACACTAGTGTAGGGCTGGGTCACTAGGATCAAAACTCATATCCCTATTTAGTTTGACCCATAAACTAACCCATACATGGAAATTTCCATTGACGTAACTCAATATCTCCACCATGTCTTGATTTGGGGATGGCAAATATACTCTGCTCCCATAGCTCGGTTGGTAGAGCGGCCGTGCCGACAACTTGAGGGTTGCAGGTTCGATTCCCGCTTGTGCCATCCTAGTTACTGCCGTTGTGTCCTTGGGCAAGACACTTTACCCACCTGCTCCCAGTGCCACCCACACTGGTTTAAATGTAACTTAGATATTGGGTGTCGCTATGTAAAGCGCTTTGAGTCACTTGAGAAAAGCGCTATATAAATATAATTCACTTCACAATTCACTTCTGTACATGGCGAGGGAGGGACGCACATGGAGTGGTCAGAGACACTTCCGCGTCAATCACTTGTCCATATGGTTATGAATCAGGTTTATTTCACATGTGTAAGGGTGGGCGATATATCGATTAACTCGATATATCGCGTGTTTGTCTCTGTGCGATATAGAAAATGACTATGTCGTGATAATCCTTCTCACGCAGTAGCTTTTAGCTGCGGGCATTACACGACAGGCTATTTTCATTCTCTCATCTCTCCTTCTCACAGACAGCAAGCGCACCTTCTTAGGTACGTCACATATGTATACGCCCTCGCGGAGCAGAGAGGTAGCAGCATGGGTAACGTTAGCTGTGGTGCGAGCGGTAATACGAGAGAAAGAAGGTGCAAATCTTGCAACAAATGAAGGAAAAATGAATTCCAAGAAAAACAGCGGGGGGTCCATCGTCTGGCGGTGGTTTGGCTTTAAGTAGGAATATGTCCAACAGACAACCGTAATGTGTCAAGTGTGAGGCAAAAGCGTTACTACAAAAAGTAGCATTACTGCTAATATGTAGCATCATTTGAAAAGTCCCCTGCTAGAGAAAGAAGAGTGCATACTCCGTATGTCAACATCTCAATTCGGTGCCACAGGCCCACAAAATCAAAATGCAGAGGCAAACATTTCCAGATCAACACCGTATGAAAAAACAGTCAACAACAAAAGGAGATAATGTCCGCAATAACCTACCACATAGCGAAGGACAAACACTATATGATTTCCTATTATGCAGCTCATTTTTATTTGACAGTTATTGAAATATCTTGTGTGACATCATGCACAAAAGGGCACTTTATTGTTTTAAACTATTGTAGTGGCGTTCTGTACAAAAAGTACGCTTTAATTTAGTGTTGTTTTGATATGTCATGCACCAAAGTGCCCCAGAAGCTTGTTTTAAAAGGTCTCTAACAATCTTGCACTTTTTGTCTTGATAATGACATGAATGTTTGTGCCACTGCTTAATAACTGTTTAATAAATACTTTTATGGTCAATTTACTTAGTTGTGATTTCCTTCTCTGCAATAAAGTTTAAAATGAGCATATATTGATGCAGTATGAAGAAGAATGTTTTAATGTAGACACAGAATCATCGTACTGCTGTGTTTATATGCATCATTCAAGGCTAAGGCAAAATATCGAGATATATATCGTGTATCGCAAATTTTACACAATAATTAATTGTAAAAGTCTTCCTATAATACTTCCTATGTTTAAATTTGTATATTTTACAATTATAAAACATGTGGCATAGTACAAGTTTTACACTAATCAATAATTAAATGTAGTATTACATAAACATTTTCATATTTTACTTCCTATTTTCACATTTAAAATGTGAGCGTGAATGTTGCCTGTCTATCTGTGTTGGCTCTGTGATGAGGTGGCGACTTGTCCAGGGTGTACCCCACCTTCCGCCCGAATGCAGCTGAGATAGGCTCCAGCACCCCCCCGCGAACCCTAAACGGGACACTGGATGGATTTTACTTACACGTCCCAAGTACACGAAGCACACCATTTTGACCACATCATTTACTTACATGCTTGTTGCTGGGGTAAAATCTAGCTCAAAACTGCAATGCTCTTATTTTGAAAGTTACTTTGCACTGAACAGCAAGTCACTCTGTGCACGCTGTACTGCTGTGTGCTCACGTTTCCTTGACAAGTGCTCCGAGTACGCTCCAAATGTGTAACGCTAGGATCTAGAAACGTTTTGCTCACCTGTGAACGTAGTGAAGCTGATGAATGGACTCAATGGCCAGCACCATTTCAGCCAGGTAGAATCTGGCCATATCCTCGGGCAGCCGGTCCTCGAATTTACTGAGCAGGGTCAGCAGGTCCCCGCCCACATAGTAGTCCATGACGAGGTACTACAACAACATGAGAGGGGTTCTTAGTTGCAGTGACAGGGACCGACAAGGACAAATAAAAATGAACTTGATTTGTTTGCCAGCCTCCATAACCGTGCGTTGTTAACAGCTACAAGAGACAGAGTTTACAAGCCAGCTTAAATACCAACATGAAAACAAGAGATATATACGTCTTTCCCCATTGAGAAATGTCATTCACCAATCAAAAAACGTACGAACACATTACTGTCTAAACAACTAGGATACAGTATTCACATTGAACATAAAGTGATCGATATCAACTCCACATTGTCAAGTTTAAACAGACACTTTGTTCGAGATGAAGTGAACTGGCGCCACAGAAGCCGGAAGTGAAACCAAATGACCACCCGATTTGCATTCGTTAAAAAAACATTTTAAACATTTACAAATTAAAATGGAAAAAGATATTTAAACACATAATTAATAACAATATGGCTCTTCTGAGGCCAGACAATATTTAATGTTTCCTTTGACAAAAATGTATTTAGTGAATATGTTTATTTTAGTTATTAAAAGTCAACTTGGTTGAAAGTATTTTTTGAGCACACACATTCAACAATACCGTGAAAACAATCATTTTGGCCTCAAAAACTTTATTTATTGTTTTGGTTGTGTATATTTCAGGTTCCACCACCCACTATTTAACAGAAACAAAACCTATTGTTTTGTATTTGGTGCACATTTTGCTAACAGACAGGGTATATCTTATTTGTATTATTAATTTGTTTTACCTAACTTAGACAATTAAAAGTTTACATTCCAATTGCAGTGTTAAAATACATGAAAAATGCAAGTTTATTGCATTTGAAAGATTATACTTGCATCATTGTCACCGTAATTTCAGACTATAAGGAGCTGCCTTTTTCCTACACTTTGAACCATGCAGTTTATAAAACGGCGCGGCTAGTAAATGGATTTTTCTTTGCTGACAGCCTTGATATATATATACTTAAAAACAACAAACACGCAAATAACATGCAAAAATCTTGACAGTAAAATAAGAGTCTTTTATCTTTTAAGTCATGATGATGAAAAGATATGACTTGGAGTCAATGTTTCCATGTTTAGTTATTCTGCTATATGTTATGCAATGTGTATGAATATGCATATGGCTTATGACTGAATGAATGGGGGAATACATAAGTTTGACTTCTTTCTGCTACATTTCGTTTGTCATTTATTTTAAATGTTATGTTGTTGTTTTTTGTTTTACTTAAAATGAAAAAAACTAAACAAAACAAACAAAAAATACACTGAATAGGTGTATTATAGTTTGTGCTATGGCGCCATCTTTTGGACAAGTTCACTCACTGTAGGCGCTGCAGTGTCCTTCCATATAGTGCTTTCCACCGGAAGTTGAGTGCCGCTCTGTCTTTTAGCCATCCCTAGCATTTCTACTCATATGGATTCTTCATTCATCACTCCAAGCGCCGTTTGTAAGTTTTACAATATAACTAAAACAATTCTTACTTACTAAAGCTTTCAATGTGTGATGTCTGTAGAAGTGTTTTTATCGTAATGCAATCAAGCTAGCCTCGTTAGCATTAGCTAATATGCTAACACGTTTACGAGTGTCTGTGTGAATATTATTAACTTACAACGGCATTCTTTTTGTATTGTTTCAGCTTCACAAATTCCTCAGTAAATTTACCAAAACGTAGCAGTGGAGTTTTATTGAGTGTGTTTAGCTAATTGGAGAGCAAGCCAGGAGTGGACCACTCCTCTTTTTAAGGTCAGTTTAGCTCAGGGGTCGGGAACCTTTTTGGCTGAGAGAGCCATGAAAGCCAAATATTTCAAAATGTATTTCCATGAGAGCCAAATAATATTTAACATTGAATACAACTAAATGCGTTAATTTTTAAGTAAGACCAACATTTTTAGAGTATAATAAGTCTCTTATTCTTTTTAATAACATTGTTATTCTAAAGCTAACCAACAATAAATATAATACTTCTTACCATTAATGTGACATCTTGAACAGGTGCGGTAGAAAACTGATGGTTGGATTAAAATGCATGAGAATGTTTTATAATTTGAACGTTATTTTTAACACTGTGATTACCAGCGGAATTATTCATTACTCATCGTGTTAAGCATTGTCAGCTAAGATTTATCTGAGAGCCAGATGCAGTCATCAAAAGAGCCACATCTGGCTCTAAAGCCATAGGTTCCCTACCCCTGGTTTAGCTGATTAGAGAGCTAGCTTTTGCAACTAGTGGGTCAATGACAATGATTTCTGTTTTGTCTGATCAGACGTTTTACTGCCGTGTTACAGGCACACAATTAAGGTATGTAAATAAATATTTATAGAATATTTCTATGTAAATAACTATTTTCACAATGTATATATCTCAGACTTACAGTCCGGGGTGGCTATTATACGGAAAAAAATAAACACATTTACTAAAATGTTGTGGGTTTTTGATTGATTGATTGAAATTTTTATTAGTAGATTGCACAGTACAGTACATATTCCGTACAATTGACCACTAAATGGTAACACCCGAATAAGTATTTCAACTAGTTTAAGTATGGGTCCACGTTAATCAATTCATGGTAGGGTGCACTCTATAGTCTGGAAAAAACGGTATGTATTTTCAATTTATTAATAGTTAATTTGGTCTCAAAATAATGCTGAGAATAATATTGTTTATCGGCAATAATTTGTAGGTCAATATATTAGGCCAAACCACAGAGTTTGCAAACATTGCATGACCAGAAGGGCAGTGGCGTCTAGTCTGAAAGGTTTTTTCCGGGCGTGTCTCGGCTTAAAACATTTGTTGTGAGAATGTGGGAAATGGAATGACAGGCATTTGAACCGTGGGTCACAGAAAGAGAGGACAGACTGTCTGCTTGAATTGTGAATGATGGCCGATGGCAGCGGTCTTCATCACAGTCCATATCCAGCCTGCCAGATGCCAAAACATTTTTGCACCAAATGCCATTGTCGTGGTATTAAAAGTCAATTTACATTGGACATTTGTTAATATTCCGTCCTCTTATGTGTCATTTAGGGCCAAGGCAACATTAACAAATTATAAACAGGTAACATTGATCACAAAGTATAACAATGGGAATATTTCATATTGTGATTATTGTCACTAAATTGTTGAATGTGCACACTTATAACTAGGGCTGGGCTGATAAAACAATAACCAATAAGTATCGCGATAGAGGTCATACTTGCCAACCTTGAGACCTCTGAATTCAGGAGATTGAGGTGGGCGGGGT
This sequence comes from Nerophis ophidion, assembly GCF_033978795.1. NCBI lineage: Eukaryota > Metazoa > Chordata > Actinopteri > Syngnathiformes > Syngnathidae > Nerophis > Nerophis ophidion. Next base: position 11,204,429 of record NC_084634.1, on the reverse strand, counting down.
TGGTGGGTTAAAATAGATGATCGATATCTGTAGCGTCCCGGAAGAGTTAGTGCTGCAAGGGATTCTGGGTACTTTGTTGGGATTTTTTGTCAAGCCTTTAGAGACTTGTAATTACTCTTTTTGATTTGAAAACAACTGGCAACAAATCTAACATCGTCTTCTGGTGTTATTATAAAATGTAGTCGTGTTTAGAAACTTCTGTCCCGCCATGTTGCTGACTAAAAAGGCTGAAACGAGCTTGACGTCACACATGCTTGGCGTTGATTCTGCAGTTGGACTTTCTGTCCTTAAAAGCCGCCCCTGTCCTTTTAATATTTGCACATTTTGTAGATGGCTGTCGGCGGGTATATCAGCGATATTTATTAAAATTATGTCCACATCACAGACATGCTGACAGTGATCCAGACAAGGAATGGTGTGCATTTTGTTTACATCCGGTTTCGGTAGAGCATTTTTTGGTAATCAAAGTCTTTTTTTGGTGGTCAAGTTTTCAGTATATCACTTGTCAATAGTGCACACGTAATAGGATATATAAATAAATAAATATATATATATATATATATATATATATATATATATATATATATATATATATATATATATATATATATATATAGGTGTAGGTGTGGGAAAAATCACAAGACTACTTCATCTCTACAGATATATATATATATATCTGTAGAGATGAAGTAGTCTTGTGATTTTTCCCACACCTACACCTACACATATATATATATATATATATATATATATATATATATATATATATATATATATATATATATATATATATGATAAATGGGTTGTACTTGTATAGCGCTTTTCTACCTTCAAGGTACTCAAAGCGCTTTGACACTACTTCCACATTTACCCATTCACACACACATTCACACACTGATGGAGGGAGCTGTCATGCAAGGCGCTAAACAGCACCCATCAGGAGCAAGGGTGAAGTGTCTTGCTCAGGAGACAACAGACATGACGAGGTTGGTACTTGGTGGGGATTGAACCAAGGACCCTCAGGTTGCGCACGGCCACTCTTTCACTGCGCCACCCCGTCCCTATATATACATATATTCATACTGTAATTATGTACTATGTATTGTTTTATGTTCGTATGGTTTTGATTAGATGTCAGTTTTTTGTCCCGGAAGAGTTAGTGCTACAAGGGATTCTGGATATTTGTTCTGTTGTGTTACGGTGCGGATGTTCTCCTGAAATGTGTTAGTCATTCTTGTTTGGTGTAGGTTCACAGTGTGACGCATATTTGTAACAGTGCTAAAATTGTTTATACGGCCACCCTCTGTGTGACCTGTGTGGCTGTTGACCAAGCATGCTTGCATTCACTTGTGTGTGTGTAAAAGCTGTAGATATTATGTGACTGGGCCGGCACGCTGTTTGTATGGAGGAAAAGCAGACGTGACGACAGGTTGTAGAGGACGATAAAGGCAGTGCCTTTAAGGCAAACCCCCAATACTGTTGTCCGGGTGGAAATTGGGGAGAATGGTCGGCCCCGGAGATTTTTGGGAGGGGCACTGAAATTGTGTGAGTCTCCTGGGAAATTTGGGAGGGTTGGCAAGTATGAGAGAGGTAGGTGATGTCAATAAAAAACATTGTCCTAAAACAGGTGTGCCAAGATTATTCTAAAATGACTTAAGGCTGGAATTGCTGCCAAAAGTGCATTAACAAAGTATTGAGCACAGGTTCTCAATGATTGGCATTTTTTTTAGTTTTTAGAAATTTGCAACAATTTCTACATTTCTGTTTTTATCAGAATCAGAAATACTTTAATAATCCCTGAGGGGAAATTAAGATGATTAAAATAGATATATTGTCAAGATGGGGTGCTGCGTGTACATTACTGAGAAATAAAATGATTTTTTTGATTTTAGCAAATGACTGCAATGAAACAGAGTGAAACGCTTAAAAGGGTCTGAATACTTTCTGTACCGTACCCACTGTGAACCTAAGAATCAATGCAACCCAACGTTACAAGGCTCGTTTTTACACATTGTCTTTACGTCACATACCAAATTGTTGTCATCCTGGAAGGCATAGTGGAGGGTGGTAATCCACTGGGAGTCTCCGTTCACCAACACATCTCTCTCCTCGCGAAAGCACGCCGTCTAAGGGAAGAGAAGATACGGTTTAGTGAAGGTCAATATTTGAGTCACACACAACATTAAAGGGGAACTGCACTTTTTTGGAATGTCGTGCTTCATTTACACTCCTTATGTAAGACAAGACGGCACATCTTTCCTTTTTTTTATGCATTCTAAATTCAACCGTTCACTTTATTAGTCCCCGGGGGAAAATTCAGATTTTCAGCACAATCCCATTCAAGAGCAGAGACATACATTACAGGGAGACAGAACAGGAAAGCCAACTTCCGACGCCCCTTAGAAAGTGAAGGGAAGTGAAGTGAATTATATTTATATAGCGCTTTTCTATAGTGACTCAAAGCGCTTTACATAGTGAAAACCAATATCTAAGTTACATTTAAACCAGTGTTGGTGGCACTGGGAGCAGGTGGGTAAAGTGTCTTGCCCAAGGACACAACGGCAGTGACTAGGATGGCGGAAGCGGGAATCGAACCTGCAATCGTCAAGTTGCTGGCATGGCCGCTCTATCAACTGAGCTACCAACTGAAAGGTGGCAAACGGATAAGCGTTGTTAAGAAAAAGGTTTGGTCACAGACTGGGCTCCTGGGGTGGGGGTCCAGTCTGAGGCCAAGAAAAAAAAACTCAATAGCTATAAGCACACATAAACATTTTACATAGAATCCACAAGATTTGCAACAGAGGCGAGGGAGTGTAAATAAACGCCAGCAAGAGTCAGCTATCAATAGAGTTCATGGCATATGCTCTCTTCCGGCTATGAAACGCTTCTCAAAAACTTCCATCAAGGTTTTGTATACACGCTGTTTGTTAACATTCAAAGTAACATGTAACCAAATACTCTCATCGCTGAAGCATATTTAATATTAACAGTGGGATTTCTAACAATTAGGAAGATTTGTGTCATGTTTGTCCTCTAGAAATCATAATAAAACAAAAAATGTATTTTCACCTCATCTTTTTCCGTTTTCACACATTTTTTAAAACGCTCCAGGGAGCCACTAGGGCGGCGCTAAAGAGCCGCATGCGTCTTTACAGCCACAGGTTGCCGACCCATGCATTATACCAACAAACCATGTTCAATAACCAATTAAGTGTGTAGATTGAGGCTCCACTGTATAGCAGCATAAGCTACAGGGCTGTAAAATAAAATAAAAATGTTTTGAATCAATCTTAATTCTTTTTTATGATTCTTAATCAATTTAAGGAGTTCAAGTACCTAGGAGTCTTGTTCACGAGTGAGGGAAGAGTGGATCGTGAGATCAACAGGCGGATCGGTGCGGCGTATTCAGTAATGCGGACGCTGTATCGATCCGTTGTGGTGAAGAAGGAGCTGAGCCGGAAGGCAAAGCTCTCAATTTACCGGTCGATCTACGTTCCCATCCTCACCTATGGTCATGAGCTTTGGGTCATGACCGAAAGGATAAGATCACGGGTACAAGCGGCCGAAATGAGTTTCCTCCGCCGTGTGGCGGGGCTCTCCCTTAGAGATAGGGTGAGAAGCTCTGCCATCCGGGAGGAACTCAAAGTAAAGCCGCTGCTCCTCCACATCGAGAGGAGCCAGATGAAGTGGTTCGGGCATCTGGTCAGGATGCCACCTGAACGCCTCCCGAGGAAAGTGTTTAGGGCACGCCCAACCGGTAGGAGGCCACGGGGAAGACCCAGGACACGTTGGGAAGACTATGTCTCCCGGCTGGCCTGGGAACGCCTCGGGATCCCCCGGGAAGAGCTAGACGAAGTGGCTGGGGAGAGGGAAGTCTGGGCTTCCCTGCTTAGGCTGTTGCCCCCGCGACCCGACCTCGGATAAGTGGAAGAAGATGGATGGATGGATGGATAATAAATTTAAATATTAATAAAAAATTAATAAAAACATATTTTTGTCCTGTCTAGCCACTCAGACAAATCATTGTTGATGTAGATGATCTATATCTGTTGTGCAGATTTACTCAAGAGAAGATACGTGTTGGATACTTCTCCAGTTGCCTTATTTGTATTTGACTTTATTAAATGTTTATGTAGAATTTTATAAAACAAAATCGTTATTTGTAAGTAATATAGAAATCCATCAGAGCTGTTTAATTTATGGAGGAATGTAGTTAATCACAGATCTGGCGCCCATTGTTATTAAAAAAGTAGTGATATTGAATTGACAATCGATTCTGAATCGAATCGTTACCCCAATAATCGAATCATGTGGTGAGCAAAAATTCACAGCACTACTAATAAGATAGTTAACGCGCTGTAATAATAGCGGAACTAAAAATAGTTTGTCTGCGTCACTGATACTTGGTTAACACTCAGGTCACGACATGTAAATGGGGTATTGTTGGTGCTTTTTGGAGGACTTTATGGGCGCTATAGTGTACTCCTATTAGCTGCATTGTTAGCCATCTCTTACTTGCCATATTTCACAATGTAGAATGCATAAAACATTTTTTTAATATATGTGTCCTTTTCCCTGTATGATCAGTGTCAGAGTTTGGTCTGCATTGCCAGCAGTAAGTCCGACCCGTTCCCAGTGAGGGTTGGTTTGTCACAGATTCTGTTCATAATTTTTATGGACAGAATTTCTCGGTGCAGTCAGGGCGTTGAAAGGATCCGGTTTGGTGGCTGCAGGATTAGGTCTCTGCTTTTAGTAGATGATGTGGTCCTGATGGCTTCATCGAGCGGGGATCTTCAGCTCTCACTGGATCGGTTCTCAGCAGTGTGTGAAGGGACTGGGATGGGAATCAGCACCTCCAAGTCCGAGTCCAGGGTTCTCACCCGGAAAAGGGTGGAGTGCCATCTCCGGGTTGGGGAGGAGATCTTGCCCCAAGTGGAGGAGTTCAAGTACCTCGGAGTCTTGTTCACGAGTGAGGGAAGAGTGGATCGTGAGATCGACAGGCGGACGTTCCCATCCTCACCTATGGTCCTGAACTTTGGGTTATGACCGAAAGGACAAGATCACGGGTACAGGCGGCCGAAATGAGATTCCTCCGCCGGGTGGCGTGGCTCTGCCTTAGAGATAGGATGAGAAGCACTGCCATCCGGGAGGAACTCAAAGTAAAGCCGCTGCTCCTCCACATCGAGAGGAGCCAGATGAGGTGGTTGGGGCATCTGGTCAGAATGTGAGCACGTCCGACCGGTGTTGGTAAGACTATGTCTCCCAGCTGTCCTGAGAACGCCTAAGGATCCCCCAGGAGTAGCTAAACCAAGTGGCTTGGGAGTGGGAAGTCTGGGCTTCCCTGCTTAGGCTGCTGTCCCCACAACCCGACCTTGGATAAGCGGAAAAAGATGGAACTGATGGATGTGTTCTTTTCTTACATGTTGTGAACGATAAACAACATTCCAAAAAGGTGCACTTTCTCCTTTAAGAGCTGTGTCATCACGTGGATACCTGCACCTGTTTCTACCACCGGGGTCGTCACAACTATTTCAACTCGGTGCCTGAAATATGCACTCGTGCACATTGTAAGAAATATTGATGATCCACCTTCGCACGCACACTTGCGAACATTCATGCATGCACGGGTGACAAGGAGAGCTGAAACACGTGACGTGTGAGCCGCGAAGACCCAAAGGCCCACGGGACACTGAGGAATGCCAGGAATGTCAGCAAGGGGTTGACGAGCAAAACACGCCTCGGCGGCTTGTCGTACCGCAACATGTGCAAACGGCGCGGATTCGGGGTCATGGTTTCTTGTCTTGGAATGACCCACTTCCCAAGCCCAGCAGTCACGGTGCTGTTCTACCTCTTGACACTTGAGTTCTCGGAGGAACGCTTACCTCGGCTCGCTTCAGCATCTCCCACTTGTTGAGGATCTTCATGGCGAACACTTTGTCCGTATTTTTCACCTTGACCACCGCTACCTGCACACAGGATAGAACAGAAATGGTGACTCCAACGAACGTAAACATCTCAGGTAGGGCTGGGCGATATGTCGATATACTCGATATATTGTGGGTTACTCTCTGTTGGATACAGAAAATGACTATATCGTGATATTCGAGTTTACATTCTCACACAGTTGCTTTTAGCTGCTGGCATTACACAACAGGCTCTTCTCGCTCTTTCCTGTCTCTCCTTCTCACAGACAGCAAGCGCACCGTCTTACATATGTCACATATGTATACGCCCTCGCGGCGTTAGGACCTTGGCACCAAGCACGTAGACTTGACCTGTCCAGGCTAAGTCTATGAGCATGAACTGATAAAACTAGTCCGATGAGAGACCAAACATCTTCGAGGACAAAGTGAGCAGTTGACTGATCAGTTGAATACCATGAGAATATCAGTACCCTCGTAGGTACATTCAACTGCAAATATGAAAAAAATCACCTTGTAATATTGCAGATATACCCGCGGACAGCCATCTACGACTTTTAAGGAGAGAAAGTTGTGATACCCAGGGTTTCCCCTTAATTG
>NC_084634.1:11185408-11192908 GCF_033978795.1 Nerophis ophidion | reverse complement strand
TAGAAAAGCGCTATACAAGTACAACCCATTTATCATTTATTTATTTATACATATATATATATATATATATATATATATATATATATATATATATATATATATATATATATATATATATATATATATATATATATATATATATATATATATATATATATATAGGGGATCTTATCTACATCCACCCATCCACTTTTTGCCGCTTGACCCTTTCGGGGCCGCGGGGGGTGCTGGTGCCTATCTCTGCTGCATTCGGTCGGAAGGTCGGGTACACCCTGGACAAGTCGCTCCCTCATCGCAGGGCCAACACAGATCTACAGAGCTGAGCAAATACAAATGGACTCTTTAAAGATGATAAAATTGATTACACTATTACGTGGCGAATTGTCGCATCTAGCTCACCATACAACAGTGCAGCTAAAAGATGTAACCTGTGCCTGAAAAAATTGTGTTGTATTATATACCACCCCAGCCCGTCCACTTTAAACAAACGCAACGAACTGGTCTCATCATGCCGACACAGAAGCAAGGCGCTATTGTGCAACAATGGCCACACCCCCATGTAAAGTACCCTATATATACATGTAACGGCCACAGACACTTCAATAAAATTCCCCGACGAGCAGGGAAACCTGCGAAACAGGCTTGTAGGGATGATATAGCCTCTGTGTTTTTTCCTGACCTAACCTATTATAAGTGTGTACATATCATATTTAATGGATGCATAATTAATATAATTATTATAATTAAGAGTATGTGAAAGTTGGGACTCCTATATCGTTTACTTCCATGACTACCTCCTTAAAGTTTTGTAATAAATCAGAAATATTTCAAGCAGCTAAAACGCGCCAAACATGGATAAGTGTGGAGAGTGTTTTGCATTTTCCCCCATTATGCTTTGTCATGGATTTAAATGTGTGTAATTCAGATTTTTTATTTATGGTGCATGAATGTTTTTTATGATACCCACAAATTGTGTTATATGTGTTATATGTGACCATGTCTGTTGGCATTTTATTTTGGTTCTTTTTTATTTTTTTGCACCAGTTTTTTTTCCCCCCTGAGTCATATAAGTAATTGTTGGGCTTGAATTCATTCAAAGCATGATACGTGGTCATAAACCGGAATTGCGCATGTTGCCAACAAAGATAGATTGACTTTTAAAATGAATTGAAATCTCCCTGTGGCCAGATTCTTGATCAAATTCATGACGTCTCGCGGGCCGTAGTTTGGACACCCCCGGTATGAACAGAGGGACATTCTAATTGGATGACTTCAAGCATTTGAAAACAACTTCCCGTTCTAAATTAATGCGCACACAGGATCAGCCCACGTGGACACAAAAGCATTTAAAAATGTCTTCTAAACTAAGACTATCTTACAAGCTATTGGTGCTGGACTGTGTTAGAATTTGGTGTTTGATAGCACTCAGTTTTCTCAGTTTACAATTTTATTGGTGTACTAATAATACCTTCTTCTTATACATCGGCTCTTTTCATGACAGATGGATGTTTTAATGTGTAACTGCACTTTTTGGGGAATTTTGTCTATCATTCACAAACATGTTTTTAATTTCCATTTTTAGACGTAAAATATGGCAAGTAAGAGGTGGCTAACGATGCAGCTAATAGGAGTAAACCATTGCACCCCTAAAGCTTTCTAAAAACATTCAAAAAGCACCAACAATACTCCATTTTCATGTCATGACCTGAATATTAACCAAAGTATTAGTAATATTGTCATTATAAGCGCTACCACTGAGGAACTACTTTTAATGGCGTATTGATCACAAAGCGCTAACTAGTTTGTGCTGCTAAATGGACATATTGAGCTGCTGCATCGCCTCTGAGTTGGTGAAAGTTAATTCTAGATGATAAATCATGCCTCTCACCGGGATAGTAGAAGGCTGTGGACATAAAACCACAAGTTGGTCAATATTGACATCCAAGGCGAGATAAACACGAAATTATGCTCGTTTGTGGCACCTTTTAAAAACATTTTTTACTGTTCATGCAGACATTGTACAGTAAGTGATTGTTTTATTATAGTTTGTATATCTTGTTTAGCTGGATGACGCTTAGTGTTTGACTAAAGCGGCATCTGTTTAGTACACAGCTTCTAAAACTTGTAGATTCAGCCATCCATTTTCTAGCGCTTATTCCCTTTGGGGTTGCGGGGGGTGCTGGAAGTATCTTAGCTACAATCAAGGGGAAAGCGGGGGACACCCTGGACAAGTCGCCACCTCATTACAGAGCCAACACAGATAGACGGACAACATTCACACTAGGGTTGGGCGATATATCGATATAAACGATGTATTGCAGGTTTGTCTCTGTGCGATATAGAACATGACTATATCGTAATTGGGAGGTTGTGTGTGGGGTTAGTGAGTCCCAACTAACGTCTATAAAATGCACACAAAGAACCGTTTGCACCTTATCTTGTGAGTTGTCGGGCGGTCAGCGCCATAAAGCTGAGCGGGTCCCTGGGTAAATAGGGTGCGGACAACAAACAGGACGGACTAAGTTCAACAGCCCAGTAAGGCAATTAGTCTAGGAGAAGGATCTCTGATATAAAATACCCCTTCCAACTCGCACCAAGCCAGCGTGGAAGGTGTAGGCTAATAACCAGCATGAAAAGTACGCCAAATGGCAGAAACATGCTGACGCTTTCGTCCAGCAGTGGACTGACAACGGCTGATGATGATATCGTAATATTCGATTATATGATCTCACACAGTTACTTTTAACTGCGGGCATTACACAACAGACGTTTTTCACTCCTTCTCGTGTCTCCTTCTCACAGAGAAGGCATTAAAGGGGAACATTATCACCAGACCTATATGTAAGCGTCAATATATATCTTGATGGTGCAGAAAAAAGACCATCTATTTTTTTAACCGATTTCGGAACTCTAAATGGGCGAATTTTGGCGAATTAAACGCCTTTCTGTTTATTGCGCTGGAGACGATGACGTCAGAATGTGACATCGCCGAGGTAACACACCCGCCATTTTAATGTTCAACACATTACAAACACCAGGTATCAGCTCTGTTATTTTCCGTTTTTTTGACTATTTTTTGGAACCTTGGAGACATCATGCCTCTACGGTGTGTTGTCGGAGGGTGTAACAACACTAACAGGGAGGGATTCAAGTTGCACCACTGGCCCGAAGATGCCAAAGTGTCTGCCGCCAGACCCCCATTGAATGTAAAGGGAGTGTCTCCACATTTTACCGGCGATGCTAAGACAGACATGGCACAGAGATGTATGGATAACCTGCAGATGCATTTGCAACGATAGTCAACGAAATCACAAAGGTGAGTTTTGTTGATGTTGACTGCCAGCTAATCGATGCTAACATGCTACGCTAACCGATGCTAAAATGCTATTTACCGGCGGTGCTGAAGCAAACATGGCACAGAGATGTATGGATAACCTGTAGATGCATTTGCAACTATATTACGTTTCCTTCCACCCACATTTAATGCGAAAAAAACACTTACCAATAGTTTACGGATTTAAGTTGCTCCAGTGTCAAAAGATGCGAAAGTCCTGATCGTTTGTCCGCACATTTTACCGGCGATGCTAACGCAGCTATTCGGCCATGCTATGGCTATGAATAGAGTCAATAGCTATTCGCTCAATAGCTTCAGTTTCTTCTTCAATATTTTCATACTCCAACCATCTGTTTCAATACATGCGTAATCTGTTGAATCGCTTAAGTCGCTGAAATCCGAGTCTGAATCCGAGCTGAAGTCACTATATCTTGCTGTGGTATTCCCATTGTTTGTTTACATTGGCAGCACTGTATGACGTCACAGGGAAATGGCCAGTGTCTTCGCAGAGAGCGAAAATAAGGCACTTTAAAGCTTTATTTAGGGATATTCCAAGACCGGTAAAATTTAGAAAAAAAATTCAAAAAATACAACAAGCCACTGGGAACTGATTTTTATTGTTTTTAACCCTTTTGAAATTGTGATAATGTTCCCCTTTAAAATACAGGCGTTTCTCACTCCTCCTCGTCCCTCCTTCTGACAGAGACGGAAAACAAGCCTGCCTTCTTACATTCGTCACATACTGTCGCCAAGCAGAGAGGTAGAAACATGGCTAACGTTAGCTGAGAGGTCGTACAAGCAGAGCGGAGCGGAGCAAACGGATCTTGTGACATTAGAAGAGAGAGAAGGTGCGAAACAAAATAAAGAGCAAGGGATCCATCATCTGGTGGTTTGGCTTCAAGTGGGAAGATATTCAGCAGACAACAGCAATATGCAAAGTATGCACCAGAAGTGTTGCTACAAAAATGTAGCAACACTATTATTTTTATTCTTTCCTTTAAAAAGTCACACGTGAGAGAATGAAGAGTATTTAATGAATACAGTTTTGGTCAATTGACTTAGTCGTGATTTCCCTCTCTGCATGAAAGTTTAAAAGTAGCATATATTAATGCAGTTTGAAGAAGAATGTTTTAATGTAGACACATAGAATCATCATACTGCTGTGATTATATGCATCAAGTGTTCATTCAAGGCCAAGGCAAAATATCGTAATATATATTGTATATTGCAATATGGCATACAAATATTGCGATATTAATAAAAGCCAATATCGCCCAGCCCTACCTAAGAGTTTTGATTGTTGGTCGGAGCATTAGATACAAATAAGAATCGTGGTTCATTCTTTAACGATTCCTATGGTGTGGTGACCAAAGATTCACAGCCCTAATTGATACATTAAGCATGAGCTTGCCTACATTTCGATGATAGCTTCTTTTCTTTTGTGTGCATTATTAATCTGACTTTTCCTGTATTGCGTAACTACTGCTGACTTAACCTGTATATTGTGCGGTAATCAGTGAGCCCCCAAAGTAAACAATGCATCCGTAAATATGGGAAAGATAATGTGCAGAGGAGGACAAGAAGAAGCAAAGTTGATTCCAGTGCCTTGAAGAGAGAATTGGGAGAAGACCAAATACCACCAAGGCGTTGCCAAGAACACTGTACTCGCCCCCCTGTCCTCTTCTCTTCCTCCTCCCTTCCTCTACTGAGGATCTCTGGGGGAAATCCAAACGCTGCAGGAATGTTATCGTTGTATTGCATTAGCAACATTCCCCAGCTCATTTAATAGAAGACAGACTCTGTTGCATGGGCTCCTGTTCGTTACACTGCTTGTGTGTGTGTGTGTGTGTGTGTGTGTGTGTGTGTGTGTGTGTGTGTGTGTGTGTGTGTGTGTGTGTGTGTGTGTGTGTGTGTGTGTGTGTGTGTGTGTGTGTGTGTGTGTTCGTTCGTTCGTTCGTTCGTTCGTTCGTTCGTTCTGGCAATGCTTACTTAATCGGGAGATCGCTCTGTTTACACAGTCACCTTTAGGGGACCTCTGACAGACAGTATGGGGACTAGGGCTGGGCGATTTTGCCTTTTTTTAATATTGCACTATTTTTAGGCCATATCGGGATATACGATATATATTACGATATTTTGCCTTGGCCTTGAATGAACACTTGATGCATATAATCACAGCAGTATGATGATTCTATGTGTCTACATTAAAACATTCTTCTTCATACTGCATTAATATATGCTACTTTTAAACTTTCATGCAGAGAGGGAAATCACAACTAAAACAATTGACCAAAAATGTATTTATTAAAGTTATTAAGCAATGGCACAAACATTTAAGTCACTTTCAAAACATAAAGTGCAAGATTGACAGAGACATTTTAAGTGTCAAATAAAAATGAGCCTCATTATAGAAAATCAAATAGTATTCGTCCTTCACTATGTGGTATGTTACTTAGGTTATGGAATTCTCTTCATTCTCTAGCGAGTGACTTTACAAATGATGCTACATATTAGCAGTAATGCTACTTTTTATAGCAACGCTTTTCCCCCCCACACTTGACAAATTATGGTAGTCTGTTCGACATATTCCCACTTGAAGCCGAACCACCGCCAGACGATGGAAACCCTGCTGTTTTTATCGGGAATTAATAAGTCTTCCTTCATTTATTACCAGATCCGCACCATCTTTCTCTCGTACGGCTACGTTAGCAGCTAACGTTAGCCACGACGCTACCTCTCCGCTCTGCGAGGGCGTGTGACGTGACAGTTTGTGACGTATGTAAGAATGTGCGCCTGCTTGTCTGTGAGAAGGAGACACAGGAAAGAGCGAGGAGAGCCTGAAGTGTACGCCCGCAGCTAAAAGTCCTGCGTGAGAACATATACTCGAATATTACGATATAGTCATTTTCTATATCGCACAGAGACAAATCCGCGATGTATCGTATATATCGATATATCGCCCAGCCCTACTCTTAGGAAGTTTAGAAAATGTGGTCGGAAGTTGTGGCGGTTATAATTTTCCACCACAAGGGGGATTTTGGTGTTGATATCAACAAGTAGTCGTGATCAGACCCCAACCTAAAAGCGCCATATCAGTTTGGAAGTGCAGTAAAGAGTGTTTGATGGTTGATGGCGAGGAGCAGCTTACGTCACCAGGCTCTAACTTCTACAATTGGAAACAAATATACACTGACCCACACGGCAATTCAGAGTGTCAGTGCATTCCGACCAATTCTGATCAAGATCTGACTTTGTGGGGACGGAGTTATAAATGTCGAACATTTTGGGGAGAGCAAACAGATCAAAGTTAGGCTCCAGGCTACGCCCACATCTTATGACATCGGCAAAATTTCTTCATAATTTACCATCTGTCTAGTATCTGTCATTTTAACCACGACTCATTCGGTCAAAGTCCCCAGGACGAGTTCGTTAAAGTACGACCCCTGTTTTTGACCTAAAAATGGCAGACTTCCTGTTGGTTTTCTAATATGGGTTATTGAGACTTTTTCGTGATGATATGTGAATCTGGCTCTTATTTTTTTTTTCAAGGGTGTGATCGAGAGTCAATTTTGAAATTTCGTGTCTCGTACTCCCAAAATATATAAGTGTTTCTCCAGACTTAACGCGCTTGGAAAAACTGATGAGTGTTTGTTCCTGTCAAAGGCCTCCAAAATGTAGTCAAAGTTGGAAAAAAAAATTACAATAAAGCACCATTTTTCTCTCGTACGGCTACGTTAGCAGCTAACGTTAGCCACGCCGCTACCCTCTCCTCTCTGCGAGGGCGTGTATGTGACGTGACAGTTTGTGACGTATGTAAGAATGTGCGCCTGCTTGTCTGCGAGAAGGAGACACAGGATGGCGGTTTAGCTCGGTTGGTAGAGTGGCTGTGCCAGCAACTTGAGGGTTGCAGGTTCAATTCCCGCTTCCGCCATCCTAGTCACTGCTGTTGTGTCCTTGGGCAAGACACTTCACCCACCTGCTCCCAGTGCCACCCACACTGGTTTGAATGTAACTTAGATATTGGGTTTCACTATGTAAAGCGCTTTGAGTCACTAGAGAAAAAGCGCTATATAAATATAATTCACTTCACTTCACTCTCGCAGACTAAAAATTAAATAGTGACGCATGGTGATTAGGGTGTAGATTGCATCTCATCGAATCGCCAA